>NW_017676179.1:3862-14343 GCF_001879085.1 Nicotiana attenuata | reverse complement strand
AGTTCCTATTTTTTTTCCCACTATCTTCGATGATGTTTTTGAGTGACGTGAGGAGGCTTTCGGGCCTTGTGAGTGATGTGAGGAGGCTTTCAGGCCTTATGAGTGATGTGAGAAGGCTTTCAGGCCTTATGTTGATATAGCGCTTGGGTCGTAAGGGGCCCCTCCGGAGTCTGCACACCCATAGTGTGTGCGAGTACCCATATGATATGAGAGTGAGCCCGAGGGGATGATATTATGCTGAGTGACTGAGAGTGAGCCCAAGGGGCTGATGCTATGCTGAGTGGCTGATACTGAGCCCGAGGGGCTGACACTGTTATGAGCGATTGATACTGGGCCCGAGGGGCAGATTCCTACTCACTATTTACTTGTTGTTTACCTGATTTACCTGTTTTTAAAAGGAGATTTCATTTGACTCTTTACTGTTTTACTGTAACGACCCGACCGGTCGTTTTTAGAATTCACGCCCCGATCCCCCATTAACTGTTTCCCCTAAGTTCATTTCTGCTATTTTGGTTTGCCAGGACGTTCGGTGTTGAGTTTTGGAGAGTTTTGGGACACTTAGTCCCTAAATGAGAGCTTAAGAGTTGAAAAATGGTCCGTAATCAGAACAGTGTGAAGACGACCTCGGAATGGAAATCCGATGGTTCCGTTAGCTCCGTTAGGTGATTTCGGGGTTGGGAGCGTGTTCGGAATGTATTTTGGAGGCACGTAGCTCATTTACGCTTGAAATGCCGAAATTTGAATTTTTGAAGTTTCCGGTCCGATAGTGAGTTTTTGATTCGAGGGTCGGATTGGAATTCCGGAAGTTGCAGTAGTTCCGTCATGTCATTTGGGATGTGTGTGAAAAATTTCAGGTCATTCGGACGAGGTTCGGGTAGGTTTTTTTGATCGAAAGCGTGTTTGGTTGGAATTTGAAGTTCTTAGGCTTGAATCTTTGATTAATTCGGGTTTCCGGCGTTGTTTAGGTGCTTTCAATATTGGTACAAGTTTGAATAAGGTATTAAGTGGTATTGGTACTTTTGGTTGAGGTCCCGGGGGCCTCGGGATGATTTCGGGTGGTTAGCGGAAGAGTTTTGGAAGTTGAGAAATAGCAGCACTGCTGCTTCTGGTATCTTTCCGCTTTTGCGGCTTGGGAACCGCAGAAGCGAAGCCGCAGAAACGGCCTTGGTCGTCGCAGAAGCGAGATTAGCCCTCCCTCTCAGGAACCGCAGAAGCGGTCGCCATTCCGCAGAAGCGGAACCGCAGGAGCGTTATGTGTCTGCAGAAGCGGACTCTGGTCCATTAAGTGAAAAACGCAGAAGCGGTTGTTTTTCCGCAAATGCGGGACCGCAGAAGCGGTCCCTTGTCCGCAGAAGCGGAAATCCCTGGGCAGAAATAGAAATGTCGAGGGTTTGAGTTCATAAGTTACAAAATCAATTAAGAGCTCGGGAGAGGGCGATTTTGAGTGGGTTTTGAAGAGAAGATTTATTGGGTAACGTTTCTTAATCCCTTTTAGTTATATTTCATTATTTTGTAGTTAAATCCATCATTTAAAATTCGAATTTGGGACTAAAATTGGAGGAATTTGGTTAGAACTTCTTAGGCCAAACTTAGGGATTTTGAGTGAGCATTTGACCTCCGATTTGGGAGATTTTTATATGGTTAGACTCGTGAGAGAACGAGGGTTCTAAAAATGTAAAAATTATCCGATTCCGAGATGTTGGCCTGAGGGGCGTTTTGGTCATTTTGCCTAATTTCACGCCTTAGCTTTGAATTAAATAGTAGAATCAGTTGCTTGAGATGTTATTTACAATGTGTGATTTAATTGAATAGATTTGGGCCATTTGGACTCGAGTACTCGTGGCAAGTACGTGGTTGCTAGTTGATTTTAGCCGGTTCGAGGTAAGTATCTTGCCTAACCTTGTGTGGGGGACTTCCCCTTAGGATTTGAGTCTTCTTTGTTGATTGTATTCCCTGTACGCGAGGTGACGAGTGCGTGCTCGGATTTATTTGCGGAAAATTGCCCCTTTTGGCTCTTAGGTCCTTGTAATCACCGAATATGAAGTTGTTCTTGATAAGATTGAGTTCCCTGTTATTAGTTCCACCTCTACACGACTTACTTGGAATTTATCTGCCCTTTTTTTTGGTTATTCTTGTTGCCTAAATGACTTTTACTTGTTTAACTGTAGACATTTGCCCTTCTGTAGTCACATTATCATTCCTAACTGCTTGTCTTTATCTGGAAAGCATTATTTCTATCTCTCGTGTAATTAATTGGTCTTAATTGGAAAGAAGTTAGAAATCCTATGTTTAGTCGATACTTCCTTAATTGTAATTACTTGATCCAGGTTAACTTCCTTGTTGTAGAACTGAGTATTATGGAATCGTTGTTTCGTATTATTTCTCCCTTGTTGAGTTGTTCTTATTGCGCTTAGTATTTTCCTGTTACAGTTATTTCCTTGTACGTTAGTTGTACCGTCTTTTGGTGAACGGAATCTCTTGAGTTGATTCTCTTGCTTCGTTCCTGTATATATTGTCGGTTGTTGATATTGTGATGCACGAGGTTTCTGCCGTGCGGTTGTTGATATTGTGATGCACGAGGTTTCTGCCGTGCGGTTGTTGTTGAAGGGTTGCACGAGGTCTTTGCCGTGCTATTGTTGTTATTGATGTTTTGCACATGCGGCATAATAAGGCGGGATATGTTATATGCTTATATGTGGGTTGCGCATGTGGCGGAATAAGGTGGGAACATTGTGATGCACGTGTGGCGAAATAAGGCGGTGCTCATTATGTTATTAATTGCACACGTGGCGAAATAAGGTGGGCTATGTCAGGGGATGATTGTAGAGAATTGTGACGGCCTGTGGAGGCATTCCTATTTGTTTAATAATATGATTGTGGGTTGCTTACCGGTATGAGCTTTATCGCTTGGAAGTTGTGAGGAAACATCGCACGTGCGGTCCGTTCTCCTTTTCATGTTTACTAGCTGGTAGAATTTTGTTAGAAACATTTGCACAAGCATACACGTAGCTGAACACCCCTATTAGAGGTGAATTCCTCCTGATTTTGCTAAGGGTGTAGGTACGCCCTCGTTTATCCATTATATTTGTGAGAGTGGCCCTAGTTAGCCAGTTAGTTGTCGGTATGACGATGAGATTGATGGGGCATAGGATGCCAATCTTTAGATTTCAGATGCTGGGTCTTCGCGAGTTGTGGTTTGTCCGAGACTTGGTGAAATTGTGGAAAGGGTTGGATAAGACCTTTGTGAACATCATTGTAGGATATGAGTTATTGACTTGTTTTCCCCATTGCTGTGTTGTGGCCTTAGGATTTGGATTGTGATTCTGCCGTCATTTCCTATCCTCATTTATTATATTCTCGTTGTTACTACTTGTATTTTTCCCTTATTGTGAATTGTAGCATTCTTGGTCATTCATGAAGTCTTTACATATTTATATGTCATTTCCATTATTCCTATGGTTATACTGTTTATTGACCGGTAGGTGCCTTGACTGTTCCTCGTCACTACTCCACCGAGGTTAGTCTTGATACTTACTGGGCACTGCCGTGGTGTGCTCATACTACTCTTCTGCACATTTTTGTTGTGCAGATACAGGTACTCCCACTCAGTTCTGTCAGCCTTGGAAGGAGGCATATCGGTAGAGACTTCGAGGTATATGTGCTACGTCCGCAGACCGAGGAGTCCCTTTCCAGATTTTTGTAATAGTATAGCTCTTTCAGTATTTCTCCTTTGTATAGATATTCTTGAGTCAGAGCCTCTTATGTATCCCTTAGCTTGTGATTTGTGAGTTTCCGGGTTTTGGGAATGTTGTTAGCTTCGAGAATTGTTGTGGTATGTGTCGAGCGGCACCTTAAACAATGTTTTATTTTACTAGTTCAGTTTTATTGCAATTATGATTTATCTTCCGCATTATTAGGCTTACCTAGTCGTAGGGACTAGGTGCCGTCACGACTTGTTCACGGAGGGCGAACTGGGGTCGTGACAAGTTGGTATCAGAGCTCTAGGTTCATAGGAGTCACAGATCACAAGCCGGTTTATTAGAGTCTCGTGATCGGTACGGAGACGTCTGTACTTATCTGCGAGAGGCTATGTAACCGTTAGGAAAATTCCACTTCATTTGATTTCCCTGCCGTGCGAGATTTTTGACATCTACAATCCTAAACCTCTGTCTTCTACTCTCTCACAGATGGTGAGGACACGTACTACCCGAGGTGATCAGGCACCCGCACCCCCTGCTGCAGCCGTCGGAGGTCGGGGTCGGGGTAGAGTTCGAGGACGCGCACGTGGTGCAGCGAGGGCACCTGCGCGAACTGCCGCTGAGGTACCACCAGCAGATCCAGCCGGAGCCCAGGCACCTGACACGCCTACTGCTACTACTACTTCAGCCCTTCAGGAGACTTTGGCACAGTTCATGGGTATGTACACCACTTTGGCTCAAGCAGGATTGCTTCCCCTTGCTGCAGCCACATCCCAGGCCGGGGGAGGAGCACAGACTCCCGCCGCCCGCACTCCTGAGCAGCGAGCGCATGTTGAGCAGGTCCCAGAGATTATTCCTGCGCCGCCTGCGGCACCAGTTCAGCCCGAGGGCATGGCAGCGGCTTCCGAGCAGGAGCAGATGAGACTAGAGAGGTTCAAGAAGTATGATCCTCCGGTGTTCAGTGGATTAGCATCAGACGATGCCTTGGGGTTTCTTGATGAGTGTTACCGTATTCACCGTACTATGGGTATCTCTGGATCGAGCGGGGTTTCTTTCACTACTTTCCAGCTTCGAGGAGCCGCCTATGATTGGTGGCGCACCTATGAGTTAGACAGCCCAGACGAGGCAGCTTTACTGACTTGGACCTAGTTTTCAGATATGTTTCTGAGAGAGTTTATTCCTCAGAGCCTCAAGGATGCATGGCGCGCGGAGTTTGAGCATTTGCGCCAGGCGGTGGTCCCAGAGGTGGAGGTCGATCAGGCGATGGTCAGGCTCGATTTTATGCTCTTCCAGGCAGGACAGATGCCATTGCTTCGGATGCCGTCATTGCAGGTATTGTTTCAGTCTGCCACAGAGATGCCTCAGTCTTATTTGATCCCGGTTCCACCTATTCATATGTGTCCTCATATTTTGCTCATCATCTGGGTACGTCCCGAGTGTGTCTTGCTTTACCTATTCATGTATCTACCCCGGTGGGCGATACTATTGTTGTAGACCATGTGTACCGGTCATGTTTGGTGACTATTGGGGGTCTGGAGACCCGAGTTGATCTATTGCTATTGAGCATGGTGGATTTTGATGTTATTTTGGGCATGGACTGGTTATCCCCGTGTCATGCTATTCTAGACTGTCATGCTAAGACAGTCACTTTGGCATACCGGGTGTACCGAGGATCGAGTGGCGTGGTGTGACTGATTATGTTTCTAGTAGGGTGATTTCATTCTTAAAGGCCCAGCGTATGGTTGGGAAGGGTTGTCTGTCATATCTAGCTTTTGTGAGGGATGTTGGAGCTGAGACTCCTAGCATTGATTCTGTCCCAATTATGAGGGAGTTTCCCGATGTTTTTCCTGAAGACCTGCCGGGCATGCCACCGGACAGGGATATTGATTTTGGTATTGACCTGGTGCCGGGCACTCAGCCCATTTCCATTCCGCCATATCGTATGGCACTAGCGGAGTTGAAAGAATTGAAGGATCAGCTTTAGGAACTTCTAGATAAGGGGTTCATTCGGCCTAGTGTGTCACCGTGGGGTGCACCGGTTCTGTTTGTGAAGAAGAAGGATGGCACCATGAGAATGTGCATTGACTACAGGCAATTGAACAAAGTAACAGTGAAGAACAAGTATCCCCTACCTCGCATTGATGATTTATTTGACCAGCTTCAGGGAGCGAGGGTGTTCTCCAAGATTGATCTTCGTTCGGACTATCACCAGTTGAAGATCAGGGATTCAGATATTATTAAGACTGCTTTCAGGACTAGATATGGGCACTATGAGTTTCTTGTTATGTCTTTTGGGCTGACTAATGCCCCAGCAACGTTCATGCATTTGATGAACAGTGTATTTCGGCCTTATCTGGATTTGTTCGTCATTGTTTCTATTGATGATATTCTGGTGTACTCGCATAGTCAGGAGGAGCACGCGCAGCTTTTGCGAGTTGTATTGCAGAGATTGAGGGAGGCGAAGCTCTATGCAAAGCTCTCTAAGTGTGAGTTCTGGCTCAGTTCAGTGGCTTTCTTGGGGCACGTGGTGTCCAGCGAGGGTATTCAAGTCGATCCGAAGAAGATAGAGGCAGTTCAGAGTTGGCCCAGACCGTCCTCAGCCACAGAGATTCGTAGCTTCCTGTGTTTGGCGGATTATTATCGCCGGTTTGTTTAGGGATTTTCATCTATAGCATCGCCCTTGACCAAGTTGACTCAGAAGGGTGCTCCATTTGCATGGTCGGACGAGTGCGAGGAGAGCTTTCAGAAGCTCAAGACAGCTTTGACCACAGCTCCAGTATTGGTTTTGCCTTCAGCTTCAGGTTCTTACACCATCTATTGTGATGCTTCAAGAGTTGGGATTGGTTGTGTATTGATGCAGGAGGGTAGAGTTATTGCTTATGCTTCTCGTCAGTTGAAGCCCCACGAGAAGAACTACCCTGTCCATGATTTGGAGTTGGCTGCCATAGTTCATGCTTTGAAGATTTGGAGGCACTACTTGTGGCGTATCTTGTGAGGTATTCACCGATCATCGCAGTCTTCAGCATTTGTTCAAGCAAAAGGATCTTAATTTGAGGCAGCGGAGGTGGCTAGAGTTACTTAAGGATTATGATATTACCATTCTGTATCACCCGGGGAAGGCCAATGTAGTGGCCGATGCTTTGAGCCGAAAGGCAGTGAGTATGGGGAGTTTGGCGTATATTCCAGTTGGGGAGAGGCCCTTTGCAGTTGATGTTCAGTCCTTGGCCAATCGATTGGTGAGACTAGATATTTCGGAGCCTAGTCGGGTGTTGGCTTGTGTGGTTTCTCGGTCTTCCTTATATGACCGCATCAAAGAGCATCACTATGATGATCCGCATTTGCTTGTCCTTAAGGACAGGGTTCAGCATGATGATGCCAGAGACGTGACCAATCGTGAGGATGGTGTGTTGAGGATGCAGGGCCGGATATGTGTGCCCAATGTGAATGGGCTTCGGGAGTTGATATTGGAGGAGGCCCATAGCTCGCGGTATTCCATTCATCCGGGTGCCGCGAAGATGTATCAGGATTTAAGGCAGCACTACTGGTGGAGAAGAATGAAGAAAGATATCATGGGATTTGTGGCTCGGTGTCTCAATTGTCAACAGGTGAAATATGAGCATCAGAGACCTAGTGGATTGCTTCAGCAGATGGATATTCCCGAGTGGAAGTGGGAGAGGATTACTATGGACTTTGTTGTTGGACTTCCTCGGACCTTGAGGAAATTTGATGCTATTTGGGTGATTGTTGATCGGCTGAACAAGTCCGCGCACTTCATTCCCGTGTTACTACCTATTCTTCAGAGCGGCTGGCAGGGATTTAAATCCGGGAGATTGTGCGGTTGCACAGTGTTCCGGTTTCTATCATCTCAGATAGAGGTACTCAGTTTACTTCGCAGTTTTGGAGAGCCGTGCAGAGAGAGTTGGGTACTCAGGTGGAGTTGAGCACAGCGTTTCATCCTCAGACGGACGGACAGTCCGAGCGTACCGTTCAGATATTGGAGGACATGTTGCGTGCCTGTGTTATTGATTTTGGAGGTTCTTGGGATGGGTTTTTGCGGCTTGCAGAGTTTGCTTACAACAACAGCTATCAATCGAGCATTCAGATGGCTCCGTATGAGGCGTTGTATGGGAGGCGGTGTAGATCTCCAGTTGGTTGGTTCGAGCCCAGCGAGGCTAGGTTATTGGGGACAGATTTGGTTCAGGATACCTTAGAGAAGGTGAAGCTGATTCAGGAGAGGCTTCGTACAGCGCAGTCGCGTCAGAAGAGTTATGCAGACCGGAAGGTTCGAGATGTGTCTTATATGGTTGGTGAAAAAGTCTTGCTGAAGGTTTCGCCCATGAAGGGTGTTATGAGATTTGGGAAGAAAGGGAAGTTGAGTACGCGGTTCATTGGGCCTTTTGAGGTACTTCGGAGGATTGGGGAGGTGGCTTATATGCTTGCTTTACCACCCAGCTTGTCGGGCGTGCATCCGGTATTTCATGTTTCTACGCTTTGGAAGTATGTTGGGGACCCGTCCCATGTATTAGACTTTAGCACGGTTCAGCTGGATGATGATTTGACCTATGATGTGGAGCCAGTGGCTATTTTGGGTCGTCAGGTTCGAAAGTTGAGATCAAAGGATATAGCTTCGGTGAAAGTGCAGTAGAGAGGTCGGCCCGTGGAGAAGGCTACCTGGGAGACCGAGTGGGAGATGCGGAGCAGATATCCTCACCTGTTTGAGGCTTCAGGTATGTTTCTTGACCCGCTCGAGGACGAGCGTTTGTTTTAGTTGGGGAGGATGTGACGACCCGACCCGTCGTCACGTGAGTTACCGCTTCGTTTTCCCTATTTTCAGCTTCTTTATGCCTCATTATTAGTGTTTTGTGTGAACGAGTTGGTTTGGATTGGTTTTAGAAGGAAATGAAACACTTAGTCTCTTTAAGGAAGGCTTAGTTTGGAAAAGTCATCCGGATGTTGACCTATGTGTTAGAGGGCTCGGATATGATTTCCGATGGTTCGGTTAGCTTCGAGGGATGATTTGTCACTTAGGAGTGTGATCGAAAGTGTTTTTGGAGGTCCGGTGTAGAATTAGGCTTGAATTGACGAAGTCAGTATTTTGGCGAATTCCGGTTGATAGGTGAGATTTTGATCCGAGGGTCGAAATGGAATTCCGAGAGTTGCCGTAGCTTCGTTATGTGATTTGGGATGAGTGTGCAAAATTTCAGGTCATTCGGAGGTGATTTTGTTGGGTTTTTGATCGAATGCGTATTTCGGAAGTTTTTGAAGAACTTAGGCTTGAATTCGATGAGAAATGATGGTTTTAGTGTTGTTTGAGGTGTTTTTATGATTGGAACAAGTTTGGGTGATGTTTCAGGATGTGTTGGTGCTTTCGGTTGAGGTCCCGGGGGCCTCGGGTAAGTTTCGGATGGTCAATCGGACAATTTTTGAAGCTTTGAAGTTGCAGATTTTTGGAGTTCAGTGTTGCAGAAATTAACCCATCTCGTTCACGTAGGCTGAGTCGCGAACGCGTTGAAGGAAATTTGAGGGCCAGGATTTAGGCCTTCGCGTTCGCGTTGAGACCTCGCGATCGCGGAAGGTTAGGAAGTTATGCATCGCGTTCGCATGAGAAGCCCCGCGTTCGCGTATAAGGACTGTGGTCCAGTGGTGAGTTGTTCTCCGCGTTCGCGGTTGAGGGACGCATTCGCGTAGGTTTAGGGCTCCAGGGCTTCTCGTTCGCGTGTGGTTAACCGCGTTCGCGAAGGGTAAGTGTGGTCAGTGGAATTTTGTGCATCGCGAACGCGAGAAGGCCCTTGCGTTCTCATAGAGTAAATATCAGCTGGGCAGAAGGGTTTTTAATAATATTTCATCCGCGAGCTAAGTCATTTTTCCACCATTGTTGAGCATCCTTGAGAGCTTTTGGACGAGAATTGAAGAGGGTTTCGACTGGGATTGATTGGAGGTGAGTCCTATGATCTAAAAACATGATTTAATTGTAGAATCAACCTAGAAATTCATGAAAATTTATCAAAAAGGGGGAAAGAACTAGGGCTTGAGTTTCGAAATTTCAAATTGGGTTTTGATGGGTAATTTGAGCTCGGATTTGGGAGTTCTTGGTATGTATAGACTCGTGGCGAGATAAGGAATCCGTTGATGTAAAATTTTCTGAAATTCGAGAAGTGGGCCCGGGGCTCGGGTTTTGCAAATTTCGTGATTTTCGATGTTTTTCGATTCTTTTTGATTGGGTTATGTTCCCTTAGCCTATTGTGACGTATTCGTTATGGTTTTGGTCAGATTCGACGCGTGAGGAGGCCGATTTGCGAGGCAAGGGTATAGCGAGCTAGGATTTTGGCCGGCTTGAGGTGAGTAATGATAGTAAATGATATCCTGAGGGTTTGATACCCCGGATTTGCACAACGTAGTGCTATATTGAGGTGAAACACGCGCTTAACGACGAGCGCGGGGTTGTTTACTACTGGGGATTGTGACTTGGTCCGTCCCGATTGATATTTTTACCGCGTATTTGACTGAGATGTGTTTGTTATCAACATGATTTGGGCTTATTGCCATATTTTTGGGCTTCATGCCGACTACTTGAATCCTTCGTGGGCTTTTATCACCGTTTCCTCACTATTTTGATATATTACTTGAGCTCAGTCCTGTTGATTAATACTGTTTTACAAACTCAGCCACTTATAATTGAATTTTTGAGATTTAAATGATATTTCCAATGTTGTTTGGGCTGAGCACTACTGTTTTACTGATGCCGAGGGGCTTGTGATGATTTTTTGGACCGAGTGAGGCCGA
>NW_017676179.1:0-617 GCF_001879085.1 Nicotiana attenuata | reverse complement strand
TGAAAGTTCAAAACTTTGCAGGGCAGCGAGCTAAGGCAGGGTCTTAGATGCACTATCGAACTCCGACCTCAAAGTCGATACCTCGAACTAACGTTAATCGCTGAGACAAATGAATAAATAAAACAAACGCTTATGTTTTTGTTACAAGCCAACGGAACTGAGAGATTAAAAAGAAGAAGCTTTTTGAGAGGTAGAGATGGAGGCTAAACAAAGGTAAAAGGAGGGGGGCTCAAGCCTTTGTTCTAGAGTAAAAAGGGTGGCCAAAAAACCTCCCTTAAATGACCTACAGATGCCACTATTTATAGGAGAAGATTTGGTTTCTTAGGGCTAAAGGGGGCAGATTTTTTGAGCGGGATTTTGAGCTTGAATCGAGTCAAAAATGCCCGTTTGAAATTCGAACATTGGAGGGCCTGGATCTTCACGTGATTTTGGTCAAAAAATGTGAAGAAGAAGTAACCAGTTGAAGGGATTTTATAAATAAAGATTGAATCTCTATACCATTTTTATGCTTTTTATCCTGTTGATACAGAGCTTGCACGAAAATGGAGTAAGCATCTTCTGTTCAAACTCCATAAAGCTGAAAATTGGCAAAAATGGCACATGAAAACATGAGAGTA
>NW_017676178.1:47844-50300 GCF_001879085.1 Nicotiana attenuata | reverse complement strand
AGCTGTGGGAGAGGTGGAGTATTCCCCACTACCTTCACCTGAGCCATTAGACGACCCAGAAGAAATGTTCATTGACGCTTGGGCAGTGGGGGATGCTGGAGGTGTGTCTCATAGCCTGAACCTCTCTGGCCAGTCAGAGATGTGAGTTGGTACTGATTCTTAAGATATCTCCCAGGAAGGCTTGTACTCACTCCCCGAGGAGTGGGAAGCAGCTCTATCAGCAACCTTTATCGCCTTTCTGATTGCTTTTATTGCCTCCCGAGCTTTGGGAGTCAATTTTATCATTTTCTGTTTCCCTCCCCGGGAGGATTCTCCTCTGCCTGGTTGTTTAGTGCCTTTACCTCGTTGTTTCACCATTGTCTGCAAACACAATTCAATTGAACTTTTTAGTATCAGTTGCATCAGTTAAGAACAGAGTTGCAGAATCAGGAAGAAAAGTTGCAGTAATGTTGCAAAAGTCACACAGTGCGGACCGCACAAAATGGCGTGCGGCCGCACTGGGGTCACCGTGGACCGCACAAAATCAACCGTGGTACGCACAGAGGTGGGGTTCAGACTACCCACTCTCTGTATCTAGGCTGTGCGGACCGCACAAAATGTAGTGCGGCCGCACTAGGGCACCGCGGACCGCACTGAGTGCCCAGTAGTGGCACTAAATTAGGGTTCAAGTATTTTTGATTTTAAGCCCAAGTTTACACCTAATTAGTGTCTCTACATGCTTACCTATTAATTTTAATTACCTATGTCTATTTTAATCAAAAGATTAACTATCCTAACCTAATCTATGGAAGAAAATACGGGAAGAAGAGAAATAAAAGCCAAGTAAAATAAAAAAGGAAAAGAAAATAACAAAATTGAAGTAATTAAAAAGACATGGATTTACCAGATGTGAGATGAAATGAGGAAAATTTGTTCCAATCAATTAAGTACGAGCTAAGGGAAGTGATGAACAGTGCTTTAGGGCTTCTGAGATGCAAGGGTTCGAAAAGTGTAAATGATAGGCCTCAAGGACTATTTATAGAAGAAGCCCTATGTCACGACCCAAACTGGAGGGCCATGACTAGCACCCGGCCATACTTTCCGAGCACCAACGTACATTTTATCTAACCTTCTTTATTATCTTTTAGGGCCGACGAGATCAATATAAATGGTAGACATGGATCATGGACAACTAACAATAAAAGATGATGGCATGAACATACATAACATGGGATGACCAGACAATCAAGAAACTACATATAAGGTACGAGCTACCACACTACCATGAAAGACTATACAACAAAAACCAGCCGACAAGGCATACCAAAATATACATGAGTCGACACCTGTGTATGAGCCTCTAAAGGAATATAAGTGCTGCAACATTGCCGGAACAGGGCCCCGACATACCCATAATGTCTATAACAAAAATGCATACCAAGACCACGGCAAGTCCGAAGAAGGGATCTCGACAATCACCGCTGAACTGGACAACCTACTATGGTGGGGGAGCTGCGCCTGCCTGTCTATCAGGACCTGCAGCACGACATGCAGCGTCCACAAATAAAAGGACGTCAGTACGAATAAAGTACTGAGTATGTAAGGCAGGGAACCATAAGTACGAACAGTAATGTAAGCAGGGATAGAGAATAAACAACCTGTAACATCTGGGTACCTCCGAGGGCTACTGATATGATTTGCGTGATACATATGTATATATACATAAACTTTTAAAACACACGCCTCTGTGGGCATAATCATCATCATACGCCTCTTCACATGAACCTTATAAGAATCAGGAAGTACCAATAACATTGATAACATAAGAATAAGAGAAGCAACATCAACATCATTCGTTCCATAAGAGGGGAAACAATGTAAGTACTGCTAGCTTCTAAGAGTAGAGTATCTTTGGAAGCTCGTTCATTACATTATGTACAATCGGAGTCGTGCAAAGGAAGGAAAGGGATAGCCTCACATACCTTGTATATACTGCCCCAATCTCAAGCTATGCAATTTTCACGACTCCTTAGTCTACAATAAGAGAAACGATACTATAGTTATCATTCAAGCGTCATAACTATTATGTATTGACCACAACCTATTTTACGATGAAACGGACAGCACCTCCCTATATATATGACCACACAATTCCAAACAATCACCAAACAGCCAAAACAACATCAATAATAATCATATTGAGCCTCCCAAAACCGTCCACGCACAACCTAATCACTTCATACATACGACGGCCACCGTAGTCGTGTCAAACGACCCGGAAATGTTACGAAGAACTACCAGCCCACAACCCTACATCTATATGGGGTTTCTCCACACCATTCCTCCTCCAAAACTCCACAAAACAGTAGTAAAACACGCAGCCCAACAGCAACACAAAACAGTCCACAAAACAGTCCACTACAAGTGAATAACTCGAACTCACGGCTTCCGATCACCGTCCCGTGAGTTCTTACATG
>NW_017676178.1:32075-46345 GCF_001879085.1 Nicotiana attenuata | reverse complement strand
AACACATAACACCCTTCATCGGCGAGATCCTCAGGAAAACCCAATCACCAACCTCAAACTCCAAATCACGACGTCGGACATCAGAATAAGACTTTTGCCTGCTTTGTGCCGTCCTCAATCGCTCCTGTATCACTTTCACCTTCTCAATGGCTTGGTGAATCAAATCTGGCCCATATAATTCTGTTTCACCGACTTCGAACCATCCAACTGGTGATCTACATCTCCTCCCGTATAGTGCTTCGTATGGGGCCATTTTAATACTGGAATGGTAGCTATTATTGTAGGCAAATTCTATGAGTGGAAGATGGTCATCCCAATTTCCCTTAAAATCTAGAACACATGCTCGTAGCATATCTTCAAGTGTCTGAATGGTACGTTCAGCCTGTCCGTCAGTCTGTGGATGAAATGCAGTGCTGAGATTCACTTGTGTGCCTAAACCCTTCTGAAATGACCTCCAAAAGTTAGCCGTAAATTGAGCTCCTCGGTCTGATATAATAGATATTGGTACACCATGAAGCCTAACAATCTCCTTGATATACAACTTCGCATAATCTTTAGCCGTGTAAGTTGTCTTAACTGGCAGAAAATAGGCACATTTTGTAAGTCGATCAACTATCACCAAGATGGAGTCAAACTTATGATACGAGCGAGGTAACCCAATAATGAAGTCCATATTAATCACCTCCTATTTCAGGTCGGAATCTCTATATTCTGAAGCAATCCACCCGGTTTCTGATGTTCTATCTTTACTTGTTGACAATTAGGACACTGGGCTACAAATTTTGCAATAGACTTCTTCATATTATCCCACCAATACTGCTTCTTGACATCATGATACATCTTTGTCGAGCTGGGATGGATGGAATATCGGGATTGATGAATCTCATTCATAATATTCTCTCGCAACCCTGCCATATTAGGCACACATAATCGGCCCTGGTATCTCAGTGCCCCATCTCCTCCGATCTCAAAAGCCGTAATTTTACACTGCTGAATGCTCTCTCTCAATCGTACTAAGATAGGATCTTCATATTGCCGTGCTTTTACCTCGGCTACCAAAGATGATTCTGATGTATTATGTAAAGTAGCACCTCCGTCATCAGAGTCTAACAATCTGATCCTCATATTGGCTAGCTGATGAAGCTCTTTAGTCAACCCCCATCTACCTGCCTCAATATGTACTAAGCTTCCCATTGACTTATGGCTGAGAGCGTCTACCACAACATTGTCTTTACCCGAATGATACAATATCTCGACGTGGTACTCTTTCAGTAATTCAAGCCACCTACGCTGCCTCAAATTCAACTCTTTCTGCTTGAAGATGTATTGTAAACTCTTGTGATCTGTGTAGATGTCAACATGGATGCCGTATAAGTAGTGCCGCCATATCTTCAAAGCATATATTACTGCAGCCAATTCCAAATCATGGGTTGGATAATTCTTTTCATGCTTCTTCAATTGTCTGGATGCATAAGCAATCACCTTCCCACGTTGCATCAATACGCACCCCAAACCTATACCTGAGGCATCACAATATACCATATAACCTTCTGGTCCTTCAGGAAGAGTGAGCACTGGTGCGGATGTCAATCGATTCTTCAACTCCTGAAAACTTCATTCACAAGCGTCAGACCACTGGAATTTAGTAGCTTTTTGTGTTAACTTAGTCAATGGCGTTGATATAGAGGAAAACCCTTCTACAAATCGCCTATAATATCCTGCTAGCCCCAGGAAGCTGCGGATTTCTAATGGTGTTGTAGGTCTCGGCCAATTCTTTACTGCATCGATATTCTGAGTGTCGACACTAATACCCTCGTCAGATATCACATGGCCAAGGAATGCTACTGAGTTCAGCCAAAATTCACATTTGGAGAACTTAGCATATAACTTACGATCCTGAAGCGTCTGTAATACTATCTGCAAGTGGCCTGCATGTTTCGCCTCCGAACGAGAATACACCAAAATGTCATCAATAAATACGATCACGAACACATCAAGATAGGGCCTGAATACAGTATTCATGAGATCCATAAAAGCTGCTGGGGCATTTGTTAGCCCGAACGACATCACCAAGAACTCAAAGTGCCCATATCTTGTCCGGAAGGTCGTCTTTGGAATATCCTTTCCTTAATCCTCACCTGATGATACCCTGAACGCAAGTCAATCTCGGAGAAATACTTAGCACCCTCGAGTTGGTCAAACAAGTCGTCAATCCTTGGAAGTGGATACTTGTTCCTTATAGTAAACTTATTCAACTGTCGATAGTCGATACACATCTGTAACGATCCGTCTTTCTTTCGTACGAACAGGACTGTCGCACCCCAAGGTTAAGTGCTAGGCCTAATGAAGCCCTTATCCAGCAAGTCCTTCAACTGTGCCTTCAACTCTCGCAACTCTGCCGGGGCCATTCTGTATGGAGGGATAGAGATCGGTTGAGTGTCAGGCAACACATCAATGCTAAACTCAATCTCCCTTTCAGGAGGAAGGTCTGGGAGTTCATCTGGGAAAATATCTAGAAATTCATTGACCACCGGGATTGATTGTAGAGTAGGCGGCTTCGCCTTCGCATCCCTAATGCGAACGAGATGATAAATGTAACCTTTTGAGATCATCTTCCTTGCCTTAAGATAGGAACTAAACCTACCTTTTGGCGTAGCAATGTTCCCCTTCCATTCAATGACGGGTTCACCAGGAAACTGAATCCTAACCATCTTCGTACGATAGTCAACACTCGCATAGCATGAAGCCAACCAGTCCATCCCCATTATCACATCGAAATCAACCATTTCTAACTCAAATAAATTTGCCAAGGTTTGACGACTACAAATCATCACTGTGCAACCTCTATATACCCTCCTAGTAATCACAGAATCTCCTATCAGAGTAGATACCGCAAGTGGTTTACTTATCAATTCAGGTTCAACGCCAAACTCATTAGCCACAAAGGGTGTAACATATGATAATGTGGATCCCGGATCAATCAATGCATATACATCATAAGAAAACACAGACAATATACCTATAACAACATTTGGAGATGACTCGAGATCCTGTAAACCTACTAGAGCATAGGTTCGATTTTGAGCACCACTCGAACTCTGCACTGCACCTCTACCTCTACCTCGACATGTCGACTGCTAAAAACCTCGTGCTGGAGGTCGAACTGATGAGGAAGAACCAGACACAGATCCAGTCGGCTGAGCCATACCACCACCTCCTCTATTAGGACAATCCCGTATCATATGGCCAGGTTGTCCGCAAGAATAGCACGCATCAGAACCTCGACGGCACAATCCAAAGTGGGCCTTACCGCACTGATCACAACGTGGTGTTGGGGGTCTCGTCTGATTAGTATCTCTGTGATATTGCGAGCCTGATGCCCACAAACTCTAACCCGGACCTGAATAGGTAAATCGATCATATCGAGGCCTCTGGAATTATGGAGGAGCACTAGCTACAGATGGCGCTGAACTCCTCGAAGATTGGGGCCTGACATTGACTCCGAAGTCATCAGAATACCCTGCAAATCTCGCCCTCTTATGCTGGCCCATATCCTGCTCCCTATCTTCCCTTTCCTGGCGCTTACGATCCTCTATGGTCTGGGCATAAGCCTGAATACGGGAAATATCCATGCCCTCCACCAAGGAGGCTGTCATGCACTCATTTATCAGATGTGGTCCCAACCCGTTCACGAACAGATGCACCCTATCGCTCATCTCTGCTACCATATGCGGAGCATACCTTGCTAAAGAATCAAATTGCATAATGTACTCTCGCACACTCATATTACCTTGTCTAAGGTTCAAGAACTTATCAGCTCTAGCTCGTCGTATCTTAACTGGCAAGTAGTGACGAAGAAAGGCCTCAAAAAATTCCTTCCACACAGTTGGAGGAGCGTTCGAACCCCTGGATCTCTCCCAACTATCATACCAGAAAACCGCTAAATCCCGTAACCGATAAGAAGCCAACTCTACTACCTCTGTATCACTAGCATGCATAACCCGCAGTGTACGATGAACCTGATCAATAAAAGTCTGCGGGTCCTCCTTGGGGTCTGATTCGGTAAACACTGGAGGGTATAGATTAATAAAATCACGAACTCTCGTACTAACCGCTTTGTCAACAACACCGGTATTCTGCTGCTGAGCCTGAGAAGCTACCAAGCTAGTCAACAACTGCACTGCACTCCGCATATCCTGGTCTGTAGTGCCAGACGAAGGAACTGGTGGTGCGGGGTGCCTCCTAATATCCTCTGGAGGAGACGGAGTAGATGAGGTATGAGACGGCATCTCACTTTGAGCCTCACTTTGGCCTGCTCTAGCTTGGGCACCTGACTGGTACCCTCTCCCGTAGCTGTATCAAGTCGTCTACTAATTGTTTGCTTCCTAGTCGAAGGCATCGCTGAAAGAAAACAAAGTGAATATTAGAGACGAACACTTACGACTCAACTCTACGCACGATCTAGATTCAGGAAGAAGGTAACAACCCTAGATGTCATGTAGCCTCCTAATTATAAATGTGGCGCGCTACACATCCATAATCAAGACTCTACTAGACACGGCTCATAGACAATCCCTAGGACAGGCATGCTCTGATACCAAGTTTGTCACGACCCAAACTGGAGGGCCATGACTAGCACCCGGCCATACTTGCCGAGCACCAACGTACATTTTATCTAACCTTCTTTATTATCTTTTAGGGCCGACGAGATCAATATAAATGGTAGACATGGATCATGGACAACCAACAATAAAAGATGATGGCATGAACATACATAACATGGGATGACCAGACAATCAAGAAACTATATATAAGGTACGAGCTACCACACTACCATGAAAGACTATACAACAAAAACCAGCCGACAAGGCATACCAAACTATACATGAGTCGACACCTGTCTATGAGCCTCTAAAGGAACATAAGTGCTGCAACATTGCCGGAACAGGGCCCCGACATACCCATAATGTCTATAACAAAAATGCATACCAAGACCACGGCAAGTCCGAAGAAGGGATCTCGCCAATCACCGCTGAACTGGACAGCCTACTATGGTGGGGGAGCTGCGCCTGCCTGTCTATCAGGACCTGCAGCACGACATGCAGCGTCCACAAATAAAAGGACGTCAGTACGAATAAAGTACTGAGTATGTAAGGCAGGGAACCATAAGTACGAACAGTAATGTAAGCAGGGATAGAGAATAAACAACCTGTAACATCTGGGTACCTCTGAGGGCTACTGACATGAAATGCGTGATACATATGTATATATACATAAACTTTTAAAACATACGCCTCTGTGGGCATCATCATCATCATATCGTACCCGGCCGTAATAGGCTCGGTAAAAACGTACCCGGCCATTATAAGGCTCGGTAAAATCGTACCCGGCCACGTGGAGCTCGGTAAAACCCAACTGATCAGTGGTTGCACAATAGGTGCCATACCCGGACGTCTATAGCGCGGCTCGGTAGAGTAAAATAGATACATATATATAATGCATGCTCGACTCATGGACTCACGTTCTAAACCTTTCGGAGTGACGTAAGGTCGGTATCCTGTGTACACGTTATTAGGACTAACTCTTCACCATGAACCTTATAAGAATCAGGAAGTACCAATAACATTGATAACATAAGAATAAGAGAAGCAACATCAACATCATTCGTTCCATAAGAGGGGAAACAATGTATGTACTGCTAGCTTCTAAGAGTAGAGTATCTTTGGAAGCTCGTTCATTACATTATGTACAATCGGAGTCGTGCAAAGGAAGGAAAGGGATAGCCTCACATACCTTGTATATACTGCCCCAATCTCAAGCTATGCAATTTTCACGACTCCTTAGTCTACAATAAGAGAAACGATACTATAGTTATCATTCAAGCGTCATAACTATTATGTATCGACCACAACCTATTTTACGATGAAACAGACAGCACCTCCCCTATATATATGACTTCACACAATTCCAAACAATCACCAAACAGCCAAAACAACATCAATAATAATCATATTGAGCCTCCCAAAACCGTCCACGCACAACCTAATCACTTCATACATACGACGGCCACCGTAGTCGTGTCAAACGACCCGGAAATGTTACGAAGAACTACCATCCCGCAACCCTACATCTATATGGTGTTTCTCCACACCATTCCTCCTCCAAAACTCCACAAAACAGTAGTAAAACACGCAGCCCAACAGCAACACAAAACAGTCCACAAAACAGTCCGCTACAAGTGAATAACTCGAACTCACGGCTTCCGATCACCGTCCCGTGAGTTCTTACATGTATAGAACGAATTACCATGAATTAACAGCAGAAAAAATGTATGAAAGAGAGCAGTAAACTCACCTTACTTGTTGGATAACTCAGCCCTTCCCTTGGTTCTTCAAACTCTAGGTTTTACCCCCAATTAGAACTTGAAAGAGAGGGAAAATCGACTAGGGTTTGTGGATAATTTTTGGGAGGAAGTTTGCAGGGGTTTAGGTCTTGTTATTTGTGATATATAATGAGGGTTATATTGCAGGAGATAACCCTTTAAATGGGCTCTTTGGCCGACCCGAAATTTCCTATTTTTGGGCTATCATTTAACCAAGTAGGTGACACACCTACTTGTCACCTAGCAGCTTGTGCAGTCTCGCAAAAATGCCTATATCTCTCTTCTCCGATGTTGTATCGATGAAAGGTTTAATGACTTAGAAACTAGACTCATAGATCTTTAATTTGGCGGGTAGATCACCCCGTAATTCCTTGTAAATTGGGAGAAAATATTAGTAACATTTGACTCAATGTTTAAGTAAAATTATGAACCTAAGTTGCGACAACTTTTGTCGACCTTTGTTTCATAACTCGTTTGACTTCAAGACTTATGATAAGGATATTATATGATTCATATACCTTAAAATACGACCTCTTGAGTGCATTAAGCACCTCTAGGTTTACCCAAAAATACGGCTGACAACATCCTTGATTCGTTTAACTTCTAATACTTGTTAACCACCCTTATACACCTTTGTATCATTTAAGACCAATAGGATTAACTTCTTATCATCTTAAAGATAATCTCTTCATAGATTTACGTCGACTACCTTATGGCATGAACTGACGTACGTGAATATGGGTTGTAACACCCTGGGGCCCTGCTTACCTACCCCAGTGCGGACCGCACAAAATGGACCGCGGTCCGTACTGTAATGAAATTTTCAAAGCTTGAGGAGGCAACACACTGCGGTCCGCACAAAATGGACTGTGGCCGCAGTGGTCCACCGCGGACCACACAAAATGTAGTGCGCCGCAGTGGAAAACTTCAGAGAGTTGTATTTTTACTCTTTCTTCAGTGCGGTCCGTATAGAATGGACTGCGGCCGCACTGATAACTTCAGAGACCTGATCATTTTTTTCCACTATGTCCTGCAGGGCATCAACACAATCCTGTAACATCTCACAACCTGTTAGACCAAAAATCAACCCTACACTACAATGAAAATCAAATAAAAAGAAAAACACATGGGTTGCCTCCCAAGAAGCGCCTGATTTAACGTCGCGGCATAACGCAAGTTACCATCACATCATTTGAAATGAAGGAGTGCCAACACGTGGCTGTCATCAATTTTTCCAAGATAATGCTTGACCCTATGCCCATTCACTCTACAAATTTCCCCACTTTTCTTCTTTACATCAAGGGCACCAAACGGGGTCACACACACTACTTCAAATGGTCTGCTCCACTTTGACTTTAGCTTTCCCGGAAACAACCGTAATCGAGAGTTGAACAAGAGCACCAAATCACCTAATCTAAACTCCTTGCCACGAGCATATTTGTCATGAAGGTATTTCATCTTGTCCTTGTATAAGGACGAACTGGGGTAGGCATGGAAACGGAATTCATCAAGTTCATTGAGTTGCTCCACCGGAAGATTAGCAGCCACATCCCCATCAAGGTTCAACTTTATCAAGGCCCACATGGCCTTATGCTCTAACTCAACCGGTAAATGGCAAGCTTTCCCGAACACCAACCGATACGGAGACATACCAATCGGAATTTTGTAAGCATTCCTATACGCCCATAGAGCATCATCCAGCTTCTTAGACCAATCGGTCCTATTTGCATTGACTGTTTTAGACAGAATATTCTTGATTCCCTGTTAGACACTTCAACTTGGCCACTTGCTTGGGGATGATAAATAGTAGACACTTTTGGGTTGACACCATACTTGGCAAGCAAGGTGTCAAAAGCTCTATTGCGAAAAAGCTATCCTCCATCACTTATAATTGCACGAGGAGTGCCAAACCTTGTGAAAATGCTCTTCTTTAGAAATGCAACCACACTCCTAGCTTCATTGTTGGGCAAAGGCACCGCCTCGACCCATTTTGAGACATTATCAACCGCTAAAATAATGTAGGTGTTTCCGCACGAGCTTACAAATGGGCCCATGAAATCGATACCCCATACGTCAAAGATATCCACTTCTAGAATGGTGTTTAAAGGCATCTCATCTTTCTTCGAAATACCGCCCGCTCTTTGACATTGGTCACACCTTTTCACTAAATCACTTGCATCTTTGTACAAAGTTGGCCAATAAAATCCACAACTTAGAACTTTCGAAGTTGTCCTCGCCCCTCATGATGGCCATCATAAGGGGAGGAATGACAAGCCTCTAGGATGCTAAATTGCTCCTCCTCAGGTACACACCTCCAGATCACTCCATCGGTGCAAATCTTGAACAAGTATGGCTCGTCCCAATAGAAGTCCAGACTATCCCGTTTGAGCTTCTTCCTTTGGTTAGAAGAGAGCTCACACGGGATGATGCCTGTCACAAGGAAATTAGCAATATCCGCAAACCATGGCATATCACTCATCGATACAGAAAGTAGCTGCTCATCGGGAAATGCTTCATTGATCTCTAGGCCATCACACGACCTTCCTTCTTCCTCCAAGCGGGACAAATGATCCGGCACTTGCTTTTCGCTACCTTTCCGGTCCACAATTTCCAAATCAAACTCTTGGAGTAATAAGACCCATCGCATCAGTCTAGCTTTGGAGTCTTTCTTTGTCATAAAATACCTAAGAGCTGCATGATCGGTGTGCACTATGACTTTGGCTCCCATAAGATATGGCCGAAACTTTTCGAATGCGAACACAATAGCCAACAATTCTTTTTCAGTCGCCGTGTAGTTCCTTTGAGACTCATTCATTGTCTTGCTCGCATAGTACACTGGATAAAACATTTTGTTCACTCTTTGGCCTAAAACTGCCCCAACCGCAACATCACTCGCGTCGCACATGAGCTCAAAAGGCAAGCTCCAATTGGGTGTGGTAATGATCGGGGTGGTGGTTAACTTTTGCTTGAGAAGTTCAAAGGCCTGCATACATCCCTCATCAAACACGAACTTTGAATCCTTTTCTAGCAGCTTGCACAGGGGATTCACTACCTTCGAAAAGTCCTTGATAAATCGCTGGTAGAACCCCGCATGCCCAAGAAAACTTCTAACCCCCTTGACAGAAGTGGGGGGAGGAAGTCTTGAAATCACCTCAATTTTGTCTTTGTCAACCTCAATACCATTCTTTGAAATTTTATGACCCAACACTATGCCCTCCTCAACCATGAAATGGCATTTTTCCCAATTTAGCACAAGATTGGTGTCTTCACACCGGGCCAATACACTATCCAAATTGTTCAAACACTCGTCAAATGAATCGCCCACAACACTGAAGTCGTCCATGAAAACCTCCAAAATATCTTCCACCATATCGGTGAAAATGGCCATCATACACCGTTGGAATGTTGTCGGTGCATTGCAAAACCCAAAGGGCATCCGAGAGAAAGCAAAGGTGCCATATGGACAAGTAAAGGTTGTCTTTTCCTGATCCTCTGGAGCTATCAAAATTTGATTGTACACCGAATAACCATCCAAGAAACAATAGAAGGCACGCCCAGCAAGACGATCAAGCATTTGGTCAAGGAAAGGCAATGGGAAGTGATCCTTGCGGGTCACCTTGTTCAGCTTGCAGTAGTCCATGCACACCCTCCATCGGTCACTGTCCGGGTGGAATAATCTCATTATTAGCATTGGTCACCACGGTCATACCACCCTTCTTCGGCACACACTGCAACGGTGAAGTCTATGAGCTGTCAGAGATAGGATACACCACGTCGGCATGTAACCACTTGATCACCTCCTTTTTCACAACTTCTTGCATTGCCTCATTCAGCCTCCTTTGATGTTCCAAGGAGGGTTTTGCATCATCTTCTAGAATAATCTTCTGCATACAGAATGAGGGGCTTATTCCCCGAATATCAGCCAAAGTCCATCCAATTGCCTTTTTCCGCTTTTTGAGCACCGCCAATGTGGCACCTACCTGCATGTTAGTAAGACAAGAGGAAAGAAAAAATGGTAAAGTTGAATTAGGCCTAAGAATTCATACCTGAGGTATGGAGGCAATGGCTTCAACTCCAATACCGGAGGTTCCCCAATTGAAGGCTTTGTTGGAGGGGTCTTTCTATTTTCAAGATCCAAAGAGAGTTTCCTAGGCTCATAAGAATAAGAGCCCATTCCATATAAAGCATTCACGCACTCCACTCGACCCTCATCATCATTGACATCAAGATTCAACAATACGGCCTCCAAAGGGTCCTCTGCATTGATCATTGCATTGGTATCATCAATTATCACACCCGCGACAAGATCCACAAATGAACACACTTCTGTACAATTGGGCTGCTTCATAGACTTGCACAAATGAAAAATGACCTTTTCATCACCCACCCTAAAGGTGAGTTCCCCTGCTTCCACATCCGCTATAGCCTTCCCCGTAGCAAGGAAAGGTCTCCCTAGCATGATCAGGACCTCATAATCTACCTCACAATCCAAGATCACAAAATCAGCTGGCAAGATAAATTTGTCCACCCGGACGAGCACATCATCAACAATACCCAATGGTCGCTTCATTGATCTGTCTACCATTTGCAATCGCATGGAAGTTGGCCTCGGTGGCCCAATACCCAAAGTCTTGAAAACTGAGTAGGGCATTAAGTTGATGCTTGCCCCAAGATCACATAAAGCTTTACCAAAGTCTGCACTCCCTATAGTGCAAGGGATAGTAAAAGCACCGGGATCCTCTAATTTCGGAGCCATTGAATGTACTATAGCACTGACTTGGTGGGTCATCTTGATAGTTTCACAGTCCATGGATCTTTTCTTAGTCACCAAATCTTTCATGAATTTAGCATATCCAGGCATCTGCTCTAAAGCCTCTACCAAAGGAACATTAATGGATAAGCTCTTCATCATGTCAATGAACTTTTTGAACTGATTCTCATTTTTTTGCTTGGCTAGCCTCTAAGGAAAAGGTGAAGGTGGCCTAGGCAAGGGTGCCTTGGCTTTTGGCACAACTGGCTCCGGCATGTCAATTACGTGTTCCCTAGACGGGTTCACGTCATTTTGCTTTTCCACCTCGGCATCTTGAATGTCGATTCTCACTTCTTCGTTCACATTTTCATCAACCACATTCTCAACCACCAAAGGAACTTCATCTTTTTGCAACTCAACTTCATCACCCAAAACTTGCTTTTGGTTGGAGGCATTCACATCACTGCCTCGTCCACTCCTAGTGGTCACAACCATAACATGATTGTTCCTTCCCTTTGGGTTCACTACCGTATCACTTGGTAGAGCACCCTTAGGGCGTTGTTTAAAGACTGAGAGATTTGTCCTAGCTGGACCTCCAAATTCCTAATTGACGTATTATGAGAAGCAAGTTGCGCATCGGAGTCCGCATTCTTTTTCATCATCTGTTCGAACATCATTTCAATTCTACCCATTCCATTGTTGGATGTACTAGGACCCTGGGATGGAAAAGGTGGTGGGTTGCTCGGTTGTTGGTACATTGGGGGCCTTTGAAAGCCTTGCCCCTGATTTCCTTGGTTATTGTTCCATCCAGCCTGGTTGTTGTTGTTTCCACCCCAATTGTTGTTGTTGCCCCAGTTTCCCTGATTGTTTCGGTTGTTATTTTGATTTCCCCAATTGTTGTTCCCTTGTTGTTGATTGTTCCAGTTATTGTTGCCTTGTTGTTGGTTACCCCAATTGCCCTGGGATCGCCATTGTTGTTGTTGGTTGGAAGAATTGTCTCTTTGGCCTTGGTAATTATTCACATATTGCACCTCTTCGTTCTGCCCATCATAACAATCATCTCGGAATCCACCACAATCATTGTCAAATCGATCTGAATTCCCTTGGTTCTGTTGACCTCTCTGTCTTCTATTGTTCACAAGCATGTTAACACCCTCCATGGTATTTACTTGGCAAGGATTCTGAACTTGTTGCAACTGTGCCTTTGCTAGTTGGTTCATTGTTGTTGTAAGTTCTGCTATAGCCTGACCATGGTCATGTAGTTCTTTGTGCAAATGAGTAACCGTGGGGTCACCCTGTGGTACATTGGCTCTACTTTGCCAAGCGGAGGATGTGTCAGCCATTTCATCTAGAATAGCACAAGCTTCATCATAACGCAGCTTCATAAAATTTTCCCCAGCCAATTGATTCACAATGCACTGATTCGTTATATTGATGCCCCGATAGAAGGTCTGTTGTATCATTGCCTCTGTCATATCATTGTTGGGGCATTCTTTCACCATAGTTTTGTATCGCTCCGAAATCTCGTGCAACGGTTCAGTAGGCTCCTGCTTGAAGGCTAAGATCTTATCCCGTAGTGCTGCCATGTGTCCCGGTGAGAAAATTTGGCAATGAACTTACTCATCCCAAGTTGTGATGGAATGGTTGGGAAGTCGCTCAAGCCAATCCAATGCTTTACCCCTAAGTGACAATGGGAAAAGCCTCAATCGAAGTGCATCTTCGGACACATTGGTCTGCTTGCTCCCCCAACAGGTATCCACGAACCCCTTGAGATGTTTGTACGCATTCTGAGTGGGAGCACCTGTGAAATACCCACGCTGCTCCAATAATGTCAGCATCACGTTGGTTATTTGAAAATTGCCCGACCGGATCCGGGGTGGAACAATTGCATTTGCATAGCCTTGGTTGAGAGAACTCTAGGAGCCACTCTTGGAGGTGGCGGAGGAGGGTCTGGGACGTTCTCATTTGCATTGGCCTGGCGGCCTCTACATTGTCCTTGAGGTACAAGAGGCACCTCTTCATCTCCATTGTCATCTACCTCCTCCCCCACATTCACGTTTCCAAGAGGGTCATTAGCATTTAATGCCATTTTGTACCTGATGTATTGACACAAACAAATTAGTAACAAAGAAGGAAAGAAGAACAAAACACAAATCTATCTAGATAGATAGCCAAAGCCGAAAGCTCCCCGGCAACGGCGCCAAAAAGTGATCGCGGCCTACTCCGCACTACTAATTAAGTAGCGAGAGAGGGTCGGAGCAGCTTTTACCCGATTTAGGGTCGGGATCGAGTTCTACAGAGAGCTAGAATTTGGAATTGAGTATCTATCTAGTGTAGAGTTGCGTATGTGTTCCAAATTACACTTCTAAACATTTTTGGAGTTTTTGTTTTACTTGTACTATTTATCAATCTACAAATGGTAAATGCAACTAGATTAAGCTAAGAGTTATAATGTTACAGGTTGTTCAAATGGTTTAAAAGGCACTAGGGTAGTGACTTCCGCCTAGGTGGTCAATAGACGGGTACTTGAATCTAGGGCACGTTTGACATATTTGGGGAGTATGATATAACCGTTGCACGACTTTACCCACTCTACACCTCTCGGTGGTTCGAGTGATTTTGCCCGGATTGACTTTCTCAAGACCAATTGGGTATGAAAATTTGCACGAGCAACTAGGGTTCAAGTCGGGTATTACTCTCTTGAGGTTTAACCCTTTAATTGGGGCAATCAATCTCTTGAGTACGCCCCAATTCCTTGTTGGACCGATTCCGGAGACTTAGGCTTTCTTTCTCAAGAAGAGCTCAAGTCAACTAAACACAAACTAGTGTTTGCAACCACTAGTTCAGCAAGTAAACATGAAATTTGCCCAAATATCAAACACCCATAGTCAATCTAGCCTGAAAATTCAAGACCCATCAATTACCCACACTAGGGTTGAGCCACAACCCTAGCTTATGGGTCTAGCTACTCATATTTAAGAAGAAAAACAAGAAATAGATGAAGAACAATTCATATTAATTAATTACTAAGATAAACTAGAAGATTTAATGTTGAAATGAAGATAAAATTGCCAAAAATAGCAATGAAAACCGAAGTCACGAGCGCAGCTACCAGCTAAGTCTATCTACTTGACCTAA
>NW_017676178.1:21783-24476 GCF_001879085.1 Nicotiana attenuata | reverse complement strand
ATGTAAGGGTTTATGGGGGAGCCCAAATCATCCTGGATTCCAACTGAAATTTCCGATCAATTTTCCCCTATAAAATGGTCACTAGCAAAGCTTGCAAGCAATTAAGCCCAACGTATGGCCTCACAAGGCTACACAAAGCATTATGGATATGTACATTATCTGCATATCACCATTTTGTATTAATGAAGAGTATTCTCAAGTTATTGCTTACCTCATAGAGCCGTTTCACCTTCTAATGTATCCTGCGTTCCGCCAGCATCCTTGGTATCTTCATTATGAAATAGGTAAGGGTATTTAGACTTCATCTCCTCTTCTGCTTACCATGTCATCTCTTCCATATTCTTGTTCCTCCACAATACTTTGACAGAAGCTACATCTTTTGTTCTCGGCTTGCGGACTTGTCGATCTAATATAGCCACTAGCACTTCATCATATGATAGATCCTCTGTAACTTGTACATCTTTGATAGGGACAACTCGAGAAGGGTCTCCAATACATTTCCTCAACATAGATACATGGAATACCGGATGGACAAATTCCAATTCGGATGGCAATTCTAACTCATAAGCAACCTGTCCAATTCGTCGAAAAATTTTGTAAGGACCGATATACCGTGCACTCAGCTTACCCTTCTTCCCAAAACACATAACACCCTTCATCGGCGAGATCCTCAGGAAAACCCAATCACCAACCTCAAACTCCAAATCACGACGTTGGACATCAGAATAAGACTTTTGCCTGCTTTGTGCCGTCCTCAATCGCTCCTGTATCACTTTCACCTTCTCAATGGCTTGGTGAATCAAATCTGGCCCATATAATTCTGTTTCACCGACTTCGAACCATCCAACCGATGATCTACATCTCCTCCCGTATAGTGCCTCGTATGGGGCCATTTTAATACTGGAATGGTAGCTATTATTGTAGGTAAATTCTATGAGTGGAAGATGGTCATCCTAATTCCCCTTAAAATCTATAACACATGCTCGTAGCATATCTTCAAGTGTCTGAATGGTACGTTCATCCTGTTCGTCACTCTGCGGATGAAATGCAGTGCTGAGTTTCACTTGTGTGCCTAAACCCTTCTGAAATGACCTCCAAAAGTTAGCCGTAAATTGAGCTCCTCGGTCTGATATAATAGATATTGGTACACCATGAATCCTAATAATCTCCTTGATATACAACTTCACATAATCTTCAGCCGTGTAAGTTGTCTTAACTGGCAGAAAATGGGCACATTTTGAAGTCTATCAACTATCACCCAGATGGAGTCAAACTTATGATAAGAGCGAGGTAATCCAATAATGAAGTCCATATTAATCACCTCCCATTTCCAGGTCGGAATCTCTATATTCTGAAGCAATCCACCGGGTTTCTGATGTTCGATCTTTACTTGTTGACAATTAGGACACTGGGCTACAAATTCTGCAATAGACTTCTTCACGTTATCCCACCAATACTGCTCCTTAATGCCATGATACATCTTTGTCGAGCCGGGATGGATGGAATATCGGGATTGATGAATCTCAATCATAATCTTCTCTCGCAACCCTACCACATTAGGCACACATAGTCGACCCTGGTACCTTAGTGCCCCATCTCCTCCGATATGAAAAGCCGTAATTTTACACTGTTGAACGCTCTCTTTCAATCGTACTAAGATAGGATCTTCATAATGCCATGCTTTTACCTCGGCTACCAAAGATGATTCTGATGTATTATGGACAGTAACACCTCCGTCATCAAAGTCTAACAATCTGATTCTCATATTGGCTAGCTGATGAAGCTCTTTAGTCAACCCCCATCTACCTGCCTCAATGTGTACTAAGCTTTCCATTGACTTATGGCTGAGAGCGTCTGCCACAACATTGGCTTTACCGGGATGATACAATATCTCGACGTCGTAGTCTTTCAGTAATTCAAGCCACCTACGCTGCCTCAAATTCAACTCTTTCTGCTTGAAGATGTATTGTAAACTCTTGTGATCTGTGTAGATGTCAACATGGATGCCGTATAAGTAGTGCCGCCATATCTTCAAAGCATATATTACTGCAGCCAATTCCAAATCATGGGTTGGATAATTCTTTTCATGCTTCTTCAATTGTCTGGATGCATAAGCAATCACCTTCCCACGTTGCATCAATACGCACCCCAAACCTATACCTGAGGCATCACAATATACCATATAACCTTCTGGTCCTTCAGGAAGAGTGAGCACTGGTGCGGATGTCAATCGATTCTTCAACTCCTGAAAACTTCATTCACAAGCGTCAGACCACTGGAATTTAGTAGCTTTCTGTGTTAACTTAGTCAATGCTGCCGATATAGAGGAAAACCCTTCAACAAATCGCCTATAATATCCTGTTAGCCCCAGGAAGCTGCGGACTTCTGATGGTGTTGTAGGTCTCGGCCAATTCTTTACTGCATCGATCTTCTGAGTGTCGACACTAATACCCTCGTCAGATATCACATGGCCAAGGAATGCTACTGAGTTCAGCCAGAATTCACATTTTGAGAGCTTAGCATATAACTTACGATCCTGAAGCGTCTGTAATACTATCCGCAAGTGGCCCGCATGTTCAGCCTCCGAACGAGAATACACCAAAATGTCATCAATGAATACGATCACGAACACATCAAGATAGGGCCTGAATACAGTATTCATGAGATCCATAAAAGCTGCTGGGGCATTTGTT
>NW_017676178.1:0-20878 GCF_001879085.1 Nicotiana attenuata | reverse complement strand
GCCAAACTTATTAGCCACAAAGGGTGTAACATATGATAATGTAGATCCCGGATCAATCAGCGCGTATACATCATAAGAAAACACAGACAATATACCTGTAACAACATCTGGAGATGACTTGAGATCCTGTCGACCTACTAGAGAATAGGTTCGATTTTGAGCACCACTCGAACTCTACACTGCACCTCTACCTCTACCTCGACCTGTCGACTGCTAAAAACCCCGTGCTGGAGGTCGAATTAGATGAGGAAAAACCAACGACACAGATCCAGTCGGCTGAGCCACTACCACCAACTCCTCTGTTAGGACAATCCCGTACTCATATGGCCAGGTTGTACGCAAGAATAACACGCATCAGAACCTCGACGACACAGTCCAAAGTAGGGCCGTTACCGCACTGATCACAACGTGGTGTTAGGGGTCGTCGTCTGATTAGTATCTCTGTGATATTGCGAGCCTGATGCCCGCGAACTCTGACATGGACCTGAATAGGTAAATCAATCATATCGAGGCCTCTGGAATTGTGGAGGAGCACTAGCTACAGATGGCGCCGAACTCCTCGAAGACTGGGGCCTGACATTGCCTCTGAAGTCATCAGAATACCCTGCAAATCTTCGCCCCTTATGCTGGCGCTCTATCCTGCTCCTATCTCCCTTGTGCTGGCACTTTAACGATCCTCCTAAGGGTTCTGGGCATAAGCCTGAATAGCGGGAAAATAATCCATGCCTCCACCAAGGAAGCTGTTCGTGCCTCATTTATCAGATGTGTCCCAACACGTTCACAGAACAGATGCAACCCTATCACTCATCTCTGCTAACCATATGGGAGTAATTACTTGCTAAAGAATCAAACTGCAATGATATACTCCTCTGCACAATCATATTACTTGTCTAAGGTTCAAGAAACTTAATAGCTCTACTCGTCGTATCTCAACTGGCAAATAGTGACGAGAAAGGCCTCAGAAAATTCTTCCACACAGCTGGAAGGAGCGTTCGACCCCTGATCTCTCCCAACTATCCATACCAAGAACCATAAATCCCTAGCGATAAGAAAGCAACTCTACCTTCCTCTGTATCACTAGTATTGCATAACGCCGCAGTTAACATGAACCGCTGGATCATAAAAAGTCTACGGTCCCTCCTTCGGAATCTGATTGTGGTAAACACAGTGAGGGTCTAAATTAAGTAGAAATACGGAACTCTCGCTACTAACTGGTTTATCAGCAGCACCTGTATGATCCTGCCGTCTGAGCCTGAGCAGCAACCGAAGCTAGTCAATAACTGCAAGCACTCCGCATATCCTGTCTGGTGCAGACGGAGGAACTGGAGATGCTGGGTTCCTCCTAATGTCCTCTGTAGGAAGAGGCGGAGTTAGATTAGAGGTAATGAGACGCAACGCGTCTCACTCTGAGCCTTCACATTGGCTGGCTCTGGCTTGGGCACCTGAACTGGTACCCTCTCCCGCACTGTATCAAGCCATCTACTTAAATTGTTGCTTCCTAGTCAGAAGGCATCGCTGAGAAGAAAACAAGGTGACATATTAAAAGATGCACACTTATGAACTCAAACTCTACGCAACGATCTAAGATTCAGGAAGAAGGTAACAACCCTGATGTAATGTAGCCTCCTGATTATAAATGTGGCGCGCTCACATCTATGAATAAGACTCTACTAGAACACGGCTCATAGACAAATCCCCTAGGACAACTTGCTCTGATACCCTAAGTTTGTCACGACCAAACTGGAGGCATGAACTAGCACCGCCGGCCATACTTACCGAGTACAACATTACATGTTTATCTAACCTTCTTTATTACTTTTAGGGCTGACGAGATCAATATAAATGGTAGATCATGGGTCATTGGACACCAACAATAAAATATGATGGCATGAACATACATTAACATGGGTGACTAAGACAATCAAAGAACTAATATATAAGATACGCACCTACCACACATACCATGAGAGACTATAACACAAAACAGCCGACAAGGCGCACCAAACTATACATGAGTCGACACACTGTCTATGGCCTCTAAAGGAACATAAGTGTTGCAACATAGCCGGAACAGGGCCCCCGACTACCAAATATCTATAACAAACATTGCCCATACCAAGACCAAAGGGCAAGTCAAAGAAGGGATCTCGCCAATCACCGCTGAACTGGACAGCCTACTTGGTGGGGGAGCTGCGCCTCTGCCTGTCTATCAGGACTGCAGCACGACAGCAGCGTCTCACATAGTAAAAGGGACGTCAAGTACGATAAAGTAACGAGTATTGTAAGGCAGGGAACATAATACGAACAGTAATGTAAGCAAGGATAGAGAATAAACAACCTTATAACAATCCCTTGGTTACCTCTAAGGGCTACGACATGAAATGCCGTGATCTCATGTATATATTATATGTAAACTTTTAAAACATACGCCCTGTGGCATCATCCAATCATCATTCGTACTCGGCCGTCATAGGCTACGGTAAAAACGTCCCCGGCCACGTGGAGCTCGGTAAAACCCAACTGATCAGTGGTTGCACAATAGGTGCCGTACCCGGCCGACTATAGCGCGGCTCGGCAGAGTAAAATAGATACATATATATAATGCATGCTCGACTCATGGACTCACGTTCTAAACCTTTCGGAGTGACGTAAGGTCGGTATCCTCTGTACACGTTATTAGGACTAACTCTTCACCATGAACCTTATAAGAATCAGGAAGTACCAATAACATTGATAACATAAGAATAAGAGAAGCAACATCAACATCAATCGTTCCATAAGAGGGGAAACAATGTAAGTACTGCTAGCTTCTAAGAGTAGAGTATCTTTGGAAGCTCGTTCATTACATTATGTACAATCGGAGTCGTGCAAAAGAAGGAAAGGGATAGCCTCACATACCTTGTATATACTGCCCCAATCTCAAGCTATGCAATTTTCACGACTCCTTAGTCTACAATAAGAGAAACGATACTATAGTTACCATTCAAGCGTCATAACTATTATGTATCGACCACAACCTATTTTACGATGAAACGGACAGCACCTCCCCTATATATATATATGACTTCACACAATTCCAAACAATCACCAAACAGCCCAAACAACATCAATAATAATCATATTGAGCCTCCCAAAACAGTCCACGCACAACCAAATCACTTCATACATACGACGGCCACCATAGTCGTGTCAAACGACCCGGAAATGCTATGAAGAACTACCAGCCCATAACCCTACATCTATATGGTGTTTCTCCACACCCTTCCTCCTCCAAAACTCCACAAAACAGTAGTAAAACACGCAGCCCAACAGCAACACAAAACAGTCCACAAAACAGTCCGCTACAAGTGAATAACTCGAACTCACGGCTTCCGATCACCGTCCCGTGAGTTCTTACATGTATAGAACGAATTACCATGAATTCACAGCAGAATAAATGTATGAAAGATAGCAGTAAACTCACCTTACTTGTTGGATAACTCAGCCCTTATCTTGGTTCTTCAAACTCTAGGGTTTACCCCCAATTTGAACTTGAAAGAGAGGGAAAATCAATTAGGGTTTGTGGATAATTTTTGGGAGGAAGTTTGCAGGGGTTTAGGTCTGGTTATTTGTGAAATATAACGAGGGATATATTGCAGAAGATAAGCCTTTTAATGGGCTCTTTGTCTGACCCGAAATTGCCTCTTTTTGGGCTATCATTTAACCAAGTAGGTGACCCACCTACTTGTCACCTAGCAGCTTGTGCAGTCTCGCAAAAATGTCTATATCTCTCTACTCCAATGTCGTATTGATAAAAGGTTTAATGCGTTGGAAACTAGACTCATAGATCTTCAATTTGGTGGGTAGATCACCCCGTAATTCCAAGTATATTGGGAGAAAAGATTAATAACATTTGACCTAAAATTTAAGTAAAATTATGAACTTAAGTTGCAACAACTCTTGTCGACTTTTGTTTCATAACTCGTTTGACTTCAAGACTATGATACGGATATTTTATGATTCATATACCTTAAAATACGACCTCTTGAGAGTATTAAGCACCCCTAGGTTTACCCAAAAATACGGCTGACAACATCTTTGATTCGTTTAACTTCTAATACTTGTTAACCACCCTTATACACCTTTGTATCATTTAAGACCAATAGGATTAATCTCTTATCATCTCAAAGATAATCTCTTCATGGATTTACGTCGACGACCTTATGGCATGAACTAACGTATGTGAATATGGGTTGTAACAACTACGTTCATTCCTTACTTTATGATCAGGTCAAAAATCGAGCCAACGCTCCAAGGAGTTCACAAATCATATTTCCTTCTCATTCCTTCCATATCATATAAAAACCACCAATTAACAAGGAAGAGTCACTACCGAATCCCAAATAAGCACAAATAAGGACTCACGGTCATGCTAGACACCGGTGTATAGATACTCGTCACCATGCCTAACACCGTACTCAACATTTAGCAATTAGCAAATAATACTCTAATCCTATTCCCTCAAGCCAAAGTTAGATCGAACACTTACCTCGAATGCTCCAAACTCAACTCAAGCCTCTAGTATAGCTTTACCCCTCGAATTCGGCTCCAACTCAGTCAAATCTATGAAATAATGACTTTACAATATTAATAATAGCTAAACAAACTAAACCCAATACTTAAATATTAATTTCCAAGCTCTCTTCTAAAAATTCCAAAATAGTTCCCGGGCCCGCTTGGTCAAAACACGAGGTTCGAACCAATTCCATGTTACCCATTCCCCCACGATCCCGAATATATAATTTGTTTTCAAATTCGACCCCAAAACGAGGTCTAAATTCAAGAAAATTGAAAAGCCCTAACATTACCCATTTCCCCCAATTTCAACCCTAGATTACATGTTCTAGGCCTAGGATTACATTGGATGATGATAGAAAATGAAGAAAATGAGTTAGGTAATACTTACCCAAGAATATTTGGTGAAGAAATGCTCCAAGGATCGTTACAAGGCTGTGGAGAAGAAAGGTTTTCGTGAAATGGGGGAAAAATCCCTAAATGGGTTCTGTTTTGGGTATTTAAAATCGCTGGACAAATTTGCCTTTCGCGTTTGCGACATAGGAGTCGCGTTCGCGAAGAAGGGGGGCTGGGAAGCACCGCGTTCGCGATAGGGAGAGTGCGAACGCGTAGAGTAAATGGCTGGGGTCTGGGATCTGGGCCTACGCGAACGCGTGAGGAGACACGCGAACGCGTTGAAGGAAGCAGCAAAGCTTCGCGATCGCGATGGCCAGAACGCGAACGCGAAGGAGAAAAGTGAGCAAGGCTATGCGAACGCGGGAGGGCTAGTGCGAACGCGATGAAGAAAATCCCTGTGTAAAAATTGCAGAAAATCTGCTAACTCCCTAAGTCCAAAACTACCCCGAAAACCTCTGAAATCCCGAGCCCTCGGGGCTCCTAACCAATCACACACACTAACTCGACAACATCTTACGGACTTAACCATGCGATTAAATCGCCAAAATAACATCAAAAACGAGGAATCAAACCTCAAAATCATCACTTTTTCATCAAACTTCATAAACTTCAAATTTTAGATATTTGGGTCCGAGACACGTCAAATGATGTCCGATTTCAACCAAATTTCACAAAAAGCGCTTAAACCATATATAAGACTTGTACCGGGCGTCAGAACCAAAATACGAGGCCGATACCACATTCTTTTAATCAATTTTCATTTCAAATTTTCATATAAATTTCAGAAAAACAATTTCACAGAAAAATTTATTTCTCGGGCTCTGGACCTCGGAATTCGACTCCGGGCATATGCCCGAGTCCCATATTTTTCTACGGATCCTCCGGGACCGTCCAATCACGGGTCCGGGTCCGTTTACCAAAAATGTTGACCAAAGTCAACTTTAATCATATTAATATCAAAATTGATCATTTTCACACAGAACTCATATTTAAGCTTTTCCGGCTACGCGCCCGGACTGCGCACGCAAATCGAGGCAAGTAAAAATAAGGTTTTCAAGGCCTCGGAAGCACGAAATAAATGAGGAAACAGGTGATAACCCCTTTGGGTCGTCACATAAAGTCAGTAGACCAAAATAGCTTGAACCAGTAAAGTTAACTTTCTACCAAAAAAAGACACAATTGTCAAGAGTTCTATTACTGTAGGGAGTTGTGTATTTTTCTTTATTTTTTATCTATGGACATGTTAGAGTTAAAAGAAAAAAAAAAGAAAACAATAAGCAACTCACTTTCCCAACGGAAGTAAGAGAATGAGAAAGTCACCGTACCAATTGAAATAGGAGAAGATAAAGAACCATGTTGACATGGAAAAGAAAGCCATAACATCGAGCTACCTCCGTAAGTACAAGTCTAATAAAGACTCCAATTTAGCTCTTTTTACAGTGTATGAGATTCAAAGTCTAAATGATTATGGGTAGACTTAAGGATCAACTAAAAGAAATCATTATTTTGGGTAGTCATAACTTATATATTTTGTGATTAAATTCCAAGCGGGATTACACATACACCTTTTAAGAGTTTTTAAAGAAGGTCACAAGATAACAACAACAAATTAGTGTCAAAAATATGATGCATGGTTCATTTAAAAGCTATCGTAATATAAGTACGTGCATGAGGTGCGGTGAGTGCAAGAATTACTTTCCTCAGCCCTTTAGTAATAAATCATGTAAGGAAATGAAGAATACCCTATTTATAGAAGGAAAATACTGGGAAATGTTCAAATATAAGTGGCATGATAATAAATTAGCAATGAGTTGTGGCCTATAATTCTTATTTACTATACTATTATAACTTAAAAATAAAATTTACATTGAAAAAATTATTAGTCCCTCTGTTTCAATTTATGTGAACCTATTTGATAAGGCACGTAATTTAAGAGAAGAGAGAAGATTTTTGAGCTTGTGGTATTAAATGATAAATTATTACATAAAAGGTAAATTATTTCCAAATAAAGAAATGGGTCATTCCCTTATTTGATTCAACTGCTATACAAATTATATTTGGACAATACACTAGAGATCCAATAAATTTACATAAACTTCCAGCTCAATTATTCTCTTGTCCAAGAAGGATATAATCAAGTTTTAATATTGCGGGTATTAAGTCCTACTTGAAAATAATTGACTAAAGATCTACGTGCAACGCACGTACATAATAACTAGTTATTATAAAAGCATGAATACAATGTCGAGTTATAAAAATAACCTTATAATATTAAACATAATAACTCACAATAAAAGGACATAATCGGAATTCTTGACATTAATCTTGTAATCCTATTAGTTTTAGGATATAATACTACACTTAAGAATCCTACATGAACCAAACGAAGAAAGACAAGACCCCAAATTGGAAAGAACTATTATACATTCAAAGTCATAAAACTATGGTAGGTGTATGGCTTTATATTGGACACCCAACAAGGATTTAAAGAGAAAAACTTCAAACTTAAACAGATATAGCAAGAGAGTTCTTCAGGTATGGTCTTTTAAGCAACTAAGAGTAAAAAGTAACAAATAGAAAAAAGGATATAATATGTCATATATCTATGCATAGAGAGTATAAAATTTATTTAAAAGTTAAATGACAAAACAAGATGTTGTCCCTTTTATTTTTTTTATTCTTTTCTTTTTAATTAATATCTTAATTTGGTCTATTCTAAATTTTAAGTTGCAACTGGTAAGTCATTGTTATGTTTACTACTTTAGTAAATCAATGTAATATTTAACAAAAAAAAAAAAAAAGAGGAGCAAAAAGAACTCTTCAATAAGGAAACAATTTTTCGTCAAATAATAAAATATAAATTAAATAAACAAGACAAGTTCTCATTAAGAAGGAATAAAAAATTTCAATACAAAAATCTTTAAATACAAAAGAAAATAGCTTTTCAAGAAGTATTATCTAATTTAAGAAGGAACAAATTTGTTCTACCAAGAAACGCAAAAATATGTAGGTATTCTTTATTTTGTTTAGAGACATGATTATTTAGTTAAAAAAACTAAATGAAAGGCAGAGATAGGTTTTTGAATTCTCTGTCCTTCATATTCAGTAAACAAAAATTATTTGTATATCGTAAAAACTGTGAACAGACTCATGAAGATTAGGTGCAAGATCAAATGAAAGCAACTACCATACAATTTTGTGCTTACGAGTTAGGAAAATGTCACGACATGAAACCCGCACTAGTCGTGATGGCGCCTCTCGTGAAGACAAGGCCAGCCAACAGAACAACAACGCCTCTTTCAAAATTACTAATCATGAATGAATAGATAAATACAACTTAATGGCAATTATAGTCGATATTTACAACCAAACACAGCCCGACCGGGGTGTCACAAGTCACGAGCATCTAGAGAAGTCTGAACACGACTACAGGGCCAATAATACACAGAATAAAATTTAGAATCAAAAGACAATGTCCGGTGCCGCGAACGCCGGCGGTCACCTTGCTCAGCTACGATAACAAAATCCTCAATCAACTCTAACTCGCTACCGGGTAACAAATACCTGCAATTGCACGCGAGGTGCAGGGAGTAAAGTGAGTACTCCAACTCAGTGAGCAATAAAAGTAAATAATAACTGAGCAGCAAGAAATCACGTAAGGCACTCCATCATGCTATATAGAACAGTGCAACCCTTTGAGAAAAACAGTAAAACCGTGAAATCGTTTGGAAAATATCTGGGCTCGGTTAAAACCTCTTTTGAAAATATCTTTCTCAACAGTTAAGCAAATGAATGCGAAACAGATAGTGCAAGTCAGCACATAAGTCAGCCCCTCGGGCACAGCACTCCATTAACAAATAGCACCAGGGTATCAGGTGAACAGTGCAAGAAGTAGCATGGATGCCAATGGAATGAGAATGCTGAATGTCATGACATGTAATACAACCAGGAACCAATGCATGAGTGCAATGCAATGCATATGACCACTGAGGCGTGCAGCCCGATCCATCCATATTTAACATCGACGGCGCTCACTGGGGGTGTGTACAGACTCCGGAGGTGCTCCTACAGCCCAAGCGCAGTAATCAAGCCATCTCGTGGCATCAACCAGGCTCTCGGCCTCAATATCAATACAGTACCGCTGCGGCGCACAGCCCGAGCCAACCATACATCCAGAAATCACTATAACACTGCTGCGGCGCGCAGCCCGATCCATGCTCAGTCCAGAAATGCACATAAGCCACTTGGCCAATATAAAAATAATGGTTCTCGTCTCAAAACGTCAATAAAAATATTGTTTAAATTTTCAAATCTTAGAAAAATGGCTGAGTTTGCAAAACAGTATTAAAACCATGGACCGAGATCAAATAATATGCAAAATAATGCAAAAACAGTGATATCGATCCCTGAAGGATTCACATAGTTGGCACGAAGCCCAAACATGGCAATCAGCCCAAATTATGATGATAACAAGTAGTTTCAGTCAAATACGTAGTATTACATCAATCGGGACGGACCAAGTCACAATCCCCAACGGTGCTCTACCCCACGCTCGCTATCCGGCGTGCAAGTCACCTCAATACAGCACTATGATGTGCAAATCCAGGGTTTCAAACCCTCAGGATATCATTTACAAGTATTACTCACCTCGAACCGGTGAAATCTCTAGCTCGCGACGCCTTTTCCCCTCGAATCGGCCTCCACGCGCGTCGAATCTAACCAAAATCAGAGCGAATACATTACAATATGCCAAGGGAACAATACCCAATCGAAAACAGCCAAGAAATAGCAGAAATCTCGAAACTAGCAAAACCCGAGCCTCGGGCCCGCTTCTCGAAAAATTACAAAATTCACATTACCGGATTCCTCGTCTCGCCACGAGTCCATACATACCAAGAACTCCCAAATCCGAGCTCAAATGACCTATCAAATCCCAATTTGAAATATCAAAAACTCAAGCCCTAGCTTTACCCCCTTTTAATGAATTCCAACCAATTTCCATGTTAAATTTAACAAAATCTCGAGTATTTAGGCCAAGGAACTTACCTCTAATCATTCCTCCTTGAATCCCTCTTCAAAATCGCCTCAAAGCTCTCAAAGCTCGCTCAAAAATGGAGGAAAATAATACCTAGCTCGCGGAGGAAATATTTAATAATCAGCCCAGCACTTTTGCTTATGCGGTCCCCATCCCGCTTCTGCGGGACCGCTTCCGTGCTATTCCTTCCGCTTCTGCGGAAATCCCACTCTCGAACCAAACTGCTTCTGCGGTCACAACATCGCATAAGCGATTCCGCTTTTGCGGCTACACCAACGCTTCTGCGGAACCAGGCGCCCAGGCCTCCTCACCGCTTCTGCGGTCAACCCATCGCTTACGCGGGTTCGCTTCTGCGGTCCAAGACTCGCAGAAGCGAGAATACCAGATATCAGCAACATTTGAAGTCTCCAAGTCCAAATTTCATCCCGCTAGCCATCCGAAATCACCCCGAGGCCCCCGGGACCTCAGCCAAAGGCACCAACATATCCCAATACATCATACGAACTTGCTCCAATCATCAAAACACACCTAACAACACTAAAATCATCAATTCACATCAGATTCAAGCCTAAGTTCTTCAAGAACTTTCGAAATGCACTTTCGATCAAAAACCCGACTAAACGATGTCCGAATGACCTAAAAATTTGCACACATATCCAAAATTACTTAACGAAGCTACAGCAACTCTCGAAATTCCATTCCGACACCTGGATCAAATTCTCACCCATCCACCGGAATTCGCCAAAATACTAACCTCGCCAATTCAAGCCTAATTCTACACCGGGCCTCCAAAATCAATTCCGATCGCACTCCCAAGTCACAAATCATCCCCCGAAGCTAACCGAATCACCGAAAATAACATCCGAGCCTTCTAACTCAATAGTCAACATTCGGTTGACTTTTCCAACTTAAGCTTTCCTTAAAGAGACTAAGTGTCTCATTTCTTATCAAAACCAATCCAAATCAACTCTAACACACCACATACCGATAACGAAACATGAAGAAGCATGAAATGGGGGAAACGGAGCAATAACACATAAGACGACGCGTCGGGTCGTCACAGAAAATTATACAATTGATAATATTGCTAAAACTTATGTTGCGGAAAGCAAATTCTTGTGGTGTGTTGAGATAAACTTTGAATTTTTAACTCTAAATTTCTCTCTCTAGAATGAAAATGTCCTCTCAGTGAAAACTGATCATGGGAAGGAAATCGAAAGCTGGAGGAGGAGAAAAACAATGGCAGAGCAACATCATAATGGAGGAAAGCAGAATGTACCGCAATCTGCAGATGCGAAGAAAATAAAAAGTATAAATGTGCTCCAAGGAATTGTACCGTTGGATCTAGCGAAAGGAATAATGGATCAAACACCAAATCAGTGCAAATTGACAAATAGAAGTGGTAACAGTAACATGCAGAGCAGTGGGAAGAGCTCATGGGCTAATATGGTAGAAGAAGAAGCAATGGCGGAAACAGAGGTAGGGAAAGTGCAAAAAACTGCTAATTCATGGAGCAATGTAGTGGGACCAATCCCTTAAACTGAAGGATTTGAACTGAGTAGTGGGGAATTGACACAGAAAAATTTGAAAATCACAATTGAGGATATCCAGGAGGAGGTTGAATATTGGAAAACAGCAGTGATCTGCTATGTACGGGGATCTAATCCCCCACTAGTAGTCATGGAAGGATATTTCGAAAGAATTTGGGGAAACAGAGGTATCGATAAAGTTGCAGTAGTGAATAAAGGAGTTTTCCTTGTTAGATTTCAATCGGAAGAAGCCAAAAATAGAACAGTTGAGGAAGGAGTCCAAATGTTTGATAAAAAGCCAATAGTAATTAAGCCTTGGAAGCAGGATATTGACATGAAAAAAGAGACTATTGACGGGATTCTTATATGGATCAGACTCATTGGATTGGACATCAAATACTGGGGGAAGAGTGCACTAACAAAAATTGCAGGAATGGTAGGGAAACCATTGAAGGCAGACAGTGCTACATCACAGAAGGAAAGGCTCACATTTGCTAGGATACTTGTTGAGGTATCAATTAACCAGCAGTATCCCTCAATGATCACGTTTGAAAATGAATATGGGAAGATTATAGAGCAACAAGTAATGTATGAATGGAAGCCAGTGCATTGTCTTACTTGCAATAATTTTGGGCATGAACAAGAAGACTGCAGGAGGAATATGAAGAAGGAGGAAGTAAAGGAACAACAAAACCAAAAGTAAAATGATCAGCAAACTGATGACAAGGGGGAGCAGACTAAGGAGAACACAGATAAAGCGGGAAATGAAAAGAGTAAAGAAAAGAGATAGAGGTGATGGTGCAGCAAAAGAAGAAAGGGAAAAGCAATACATTAACAAGGGCAAGAGAGATGACTCTGTCACTTGGGAACTCTTATGCAGTACTAGCAAAGAACACTGATGATAATACAAGAGAAAATGGAAGTATAGCAAGCTCATCTAACCCTGGAGATAAGCAAGCTAGTTTGGGCCATGACACTGGAAAGGGTGGGGGCAACCCCCTACCCAATGGATAATATTGGATGCTGGAATGTAAGGGGTCTAAATAGGACAGCCAAGCAGAAAGAAGTAAACCTATTTCTGCACAATGCTAAGGCTGGACTATTTGGCTCCTGGAGACAAAGATTAAGAGAACAAAGGCTCAACAAGCCTCTCTTAATCTTTGTAATGGGTGGTCATTCAGTACAAATCTGCATAAACATCCTAGGGGTAGGATTTGGTTGCTATGGAAACCTCAAATCTATGAGGTTGACATAGTAACAGTAACTGCACAAATAATTCACTGTCAGGTCAAACATAGAGGAAGGAATGAGATGATGCACATAATTGTGGTGTATGGATTTAATGATCAGGCACTTAGAAGAGAACTATGGGAGGAGATAAGAAAAATCAGTAGCCAAGTTCAAGGGCCATGGAGTGTAATGGGAGATTTCAACTGTGTACTACATAAAGAGGAAAGGCTTGGGAGTCCTGTCACTATGGCTGAAATAAGAGACTTTAAGAATTGTGTAGAGAACTGTGACTTACATGGTCTAAAATCCACTGGTGCTTATTTCACATGGAATAACAAGCAAGAAGGGGATGACAAGGTAATGACAATATAGATAGAGTACTAGTTAATAGTGACTGGTTAGCAACTCTCCCTGCTTCCACAGTTCATTATATGGAAGAAGGGTTGTATGACCATTGTCCTGCTATTCTCAGCTGGGAAAAAGGAGGGAACAAGAAGGAGAAGCAATTTAAGTACTTTAACATGTAGAGTATGGCACCAGATTTCTCAGAAAAAGTAGAGGAAAGCTGGCACGTAGGGATATTAGGCTGCAAGCAATATTAACTAGTGGGGAAGCTTAACAGACTTAAAAAAGTACTATGGAAGATCAAGAAAAACAGATTTAGTGAAGTTGAAAAGAAAGCAGATCAAGCAAAGAAGGAACTTCAAGAATGTCAAGCTAGAATTTAGGCAAATCCTGTGGATCATGAGCTACATAAACAGGAGAAGGAACTGGCACAGGCATATAGTAGCTGGGAAGAAGCTAGATATCAGTATCTAAGGCAGAAGAGTAAAATACTTTGGGCAGAGCAAGGTGATCATAACACAAGATACTTCCACAACAGTATAAAGGCAAGGAGAAAAAATAACAGAATCTTCTCTATAAGGGATGCTGATGAAGTTAATGTTACAGACATGGAAAAAATTGCTACCACTTTCATAGATTTCTATACATCCCTACTAGGTACTAGTAAGGATGATAGAGATCATGTGTGTAGTAACTTAGTGAAGCAAGGAGCTGTGGTGACTGAAGAGGATAGGAAAATGCTAGTGGCACCTTATTTAGAGAAGGAAGTAAAGCAAGCATTATGGGAACTTGCAGGGGATAAGAGTCCTGGTCCAGATGGCTATGACAGTCAATTCTTCAAAGATAGCTGGAGAATAACTGGAGGAGATGTTACTGCAGCAGTTCTGGAATTCTTCAAGAATGGGAAGCTGTTGAAAGTGCTAAATAACACTGTCATAACACTCATCCCAAAAGGGACTCATGCAGATTCAGTAGGAGACTACAGGCCAATAGCTTGTTGCAACACTGTATACAAGGTAATATCAAAAATGCTATGCCAAAGATTAAGGAGGGTACTGCCTAGGATCATTTCTGAAAATCAAAGTGCCTTTGTAGAAGGGAGATCTATTGTTCAGAACATCCTAATATGTCAAGACTTAGTGAGACTTTATAATAGGAAAAATACTACTAAGAGTTGTCTTATAAAAATTGATCTTAAGAAGGCCTATGACTCAGTAGAATGGGGATTTGTGGAAGAAATGCTATATGCACTAAACTTCCCAAGTCAGTTCATAAGCTGGATAATGAGGTGCATCACAACTACTCAATATACACTAGCAATCAATGGAGGCATGTATGGTTGCATAGAAGGAAAAAGGGGACTGAGACAAGGGGATCCAATATCCCCATTGCTGTTTGTGATATGTATGGAGTATTTTACTCGAATTATGAGAATGGTGGCTGTCCAAGAGGGGTTTGCTTATCATACAAAATGTAAAGGGCTGCAACTCAATCATTTATGCTTTGCAGATGATGTATTACTGTTCTCCAAAGGGGGGTATCAAGCTGTAGTACTAATGTTGAGAGCACTACAAAGCTTCGCAAATGCATCAGGCCTAACTACAAATGCTGCAAAGTCTAATGTTTTTAGTGCAAATATGGATGATCAAAGTCTGCAGAACTTATGTGAACTAACAGGTTATAAGAGGGGATCCCTACCATTTAGGTATCTTGGGGTACCTATATCACCAAAGAAGCTGGCAGCAATGGATTGTGAAATCTTAGTGGACAAGATGACAATGAAGATTAAAAGCTGGGGGACAAGGAATTTATCATATGCAGGGAGAGTACTATTGGTGAATGCAGTACTAATGCACATACACACTTACTGGGCATCCATATTTCTCTTGCCTAAAAAAGTCATCAAAAACATCATAGGGATATGTAGGAGTTTTCTATGGGATGGGAAAGTCTATACGAGCAAGCCATCTCTAGTAGCATGGGACTTGGTCTGCAGACCAAAAAGACAGGGAGGTTTAGGGGTGAATGACACTGCAGTTTGGAATGAAGCAGCCATAGCAAAATATGTATGGAACATAACATCTAAAACTGACAATTTGTGGGTTAGATGGGTAAATCATATCTACTTAAAAGGAAGAGATTGGTGGCAGTACAAGGCCCCTACAGATTGCAGCTGGTACTGGAGGAAAATTTGTTCTATAAGAGATAAATTTGTTGATGGATACATACAAAATCACTGGCTAACAACCAATGGAGATTATACAATCAGGAGTGGTTATGACTGGAAGAAAGGGACTAAGGAGGACTGGCCTTGGCGAGGGTGGGTATGGAATAAATTGAACATGCCAAAACACAGTATAATTTGCTGGCTGGTGGCACATAACATACTCATGACGAAAGAAAGGCTGAAACGAATGGGAATCAGCAAAGACAGCCTTTGTGAGATATGTGGAAATGCAGAAGAAACAATTGCTCACTTGTTCTTTGAATGTCCACTTGCGAGGAGGTGCATAGAAGACACGCTGAGGTGGTTAAGCATAGATACCAGGAATCTGGAGCTGCAGGGGCTAGGGAGAAGAATGACCAGGAATATCAAAGGGAAATCATGCAGAGCTGTAGTGTTAACTATACTAGCAGCAGTTGTTTATCACATATGGAGAGCAAGGAATATAGCATTATGGGAACATAAGGTGATACGACCTGGGCAGTTATACAAGCAGATTAAGCAAGATTGCAAGTATAAAGCACTTGAAGCAATTAGAAGAAGCCATACGAGTAGAGAGAAAAACTGGATTGAAAACATTTATAGAGAAAATGTATAGATATGTTTGTAAATAACTGATAGAAAGGACAATTAGAGAGTAGTCTAATTATATTTGAGTTGTAACTTGACAAGTGATACATAAAATCTTTTTTGTTCGACCAAAAAAAAAGTATGTTCCTAAGTCTCTGTGGAGGTATTTGATAAAGATGTTAATGTTTATAATATAGTGATACATGCATCTTCATGCATTTACCACCGTGCTACGGCCGGTTGGGTAGTCATGTATATTCATTTGCCATCGTGCTACGGCCGGTCGGGCACTCATGCATTTACCACCAAGCTACGGTCGATTGGGCAGTTACATATTTACCATCGAGCTACGGCCGGTCGAGATGTTATGCATTTACTATCGAGCTACGGCCGGTTGGGCAGTTAGGCATTTACCACCGAGCTACAGCCGGTCGGGCAGTTATCACTGATCAGTTGGGCAGTCATGCATCATACGATATGGATAGTAGAAATAGTCTCAAAGAGAAGCAATATATATATATATATATATATATATATATATATATATATATATATATATATATATATANAACAAAAATAACTCATAAAAGTTGATTGATTATCTTTTGCAGGTAAATATATAATTTATGTTGAAAGAATATAAAAATAGTTGAAATTCTTCCTAATGCGTATGAAAAAGACACCATTAAGTGAGAAAAAAATTTATGGAAATGGAAGGAATATATTTTTTAAATATCATAGCTTATTCTTTGTGATCACTATAATAATTAAATTAATTTCTAATAATATTATTACTTTAGACATTTAGAAATAAAAAAAAAGTTAGCAACTAATGCTACCGTTATAATAGAATAGTAAAAGAAAAAGTTGCGCAAATTTGTTTTAGGAGGAGCATAATATTTATCATATTCTTTTTTTATTGTGGATAGAAATATTATAAAGTGTTACCCTTTGATAAATGAAACTTCTTATTTTCTATAATTGTTGTAGAAATTTGATTGAATAACGTGCAACCAAACGTGTTCGCACAAGAATTTTACTTCCTACACTAAAAATGACTAATATTGTCACGACCCGAATTTTTCCACCATCGGAGTCGTGATGGCGCCTACTCGTGGTAGCTAGGCAAGCCAACTTATTTACCTTCCCATCACTAAGCAATTATTTTTAACAGTTTATAGCATCAATGTAGAACATGAAATTTAATAATAATAATAATAGCGGAAGTCTAATTCATAAGTCTGAATCAAAATGCAGAATAGTCAACAATAGTTTCTACCCAAGATTTGGTGTCACATTACTCACGAACCACTAAGAATAAACTAAATACAAAGGTCTGAAAGAAATATAACAGCTGTCTGTCTCGAAAACAATGAGGCAAAGTCAAAAGGAAAATGCGGACGCCTGCAAGGCTACCTCGGTCTCGTGAATAGGAAAGTCTGCTCCCGAACTACTGCTGCTGCTGCTCCTCAAAACCTGGACCTGTGCAAAAATGCACAGAAGTGTAGCATCAGCACAACCGACCCCATGTGCTGGTAAGTGTCTAGCCTAACCCCGGCGACGTAGTGACGAGGCTAGACTGGACATCACATAAACCTGTGCAGTTATAAATATACAGCGGGAATCGAATATCAAGTAATTAACAACAAGGGGAGGGAGACATGCTAAGGGGAGATACAATATTAACAGCAATCCAGAGTAACATCTAAAACAGCTTAGGTTCACAATGAACAAAGAATCGATACTCAAATACGTTACATAGCCTCAATAACTGTTGCGGCGTGCAACCCGCTCCATAATTACTATTGTTGCGGCGTGCAACCCGCTTCACAAACACCACTGTTGCGGCGTGCAACCCGACCCATATCATTTATCATGTATCATTGTTGCGGCGCGCAACCCGATCCTCAATATCATTTATCATGTATCATTGTTGCGGCGCGCAACCCGATCCTCAATATCATTGTTGCGGCGCGCAACCCGATCCTCAGTATCATTTAACAGTCCGACTCCCCAAACAACAGTCACAATTAAGGGGCATAAAAATAAGTAAATATTTGACAAACATCCCGGCAAGCGAATAACCAACAACGCTTTCTCTTTCTTACTTTTCTTATCTTATGATCCGCTCTACTATTTTGAGCCAACGCTCCGAAGAATCAAGTCATTTCGTATGATTTCAATATTCGTATCAAAATTCGAGCCTATGCTCCCAGGAAAATCAAATGATCATATTACCGTTCACATGCTATTCACAACATATAGAAATCCTCCAATAAACACGGAGTTCACAACCAAGTCATGATAATCACGTTATAAGGACTCACGGTCATGCTAGACACCAATGTATAGATACTCGTCACCATGCCTATACATCGTACTCGATCACATAGCAATTAGCAACAAGACTCAACTCCTATTCCCTCAAGCTAGGGTTAAACCAAACACTTACCTCAAAGCCTTGAAATCCACTTAATCCTCAACTGTTGCTTTACCTTGCGGTTCCACCTCCAATTCGCTCGAATCTAATCACAAATTGCTCAATTACTTTAATAAACATTATATGAATCAATTTGGATGCATAAAAATGAGTTTCCCAAGTTTTTTTCAAAAATTCCAAAATTGCCCCGGGGCTCACATGATCAAAACTCGAGGTTCGAACCAAAATCTGGTTACCCATTCCCCCACGAGTTCAAATATATAATTTGTTTTGAAATCGAACCTTAAATCGAGGTCCAACTCCCCAATTTACTGGAAAACCTAGGTTCCACCCAAAACCCCAACTTTCACCTACTGAAAATCCTTGATTTCAAGTGGAAAACATGTTTAATGATGTTAAAAGTTGAAAGAATTGAGTAAAAATACTTACAATGATTTGGGATGAAGTTTGCTCTTGAAAAATCGCCTATGGTGTTTGGGTTTTGAAAGAATAGGTGAAATAAGTGATGAAAATTCGACTATAGGGCTATAAAACTATGTTGTTCTGAGGCCTCGGATATGAATTATGACATGCGAACCAGCTGGTGTCGCAATGCGAAACCAAAACAGGCTTGGCGAATTAGCGCGCACATTCTTAGTTTCATTTCGTGCTCGAACCCAGTCTGGTGCGCCAGATTTCGCTTTTGCGAACATACTCGATCGCGTATTTGGCGACCAAGGCCCACCCTCGCTAGGTATGCGGCAAAAGTGGATTGGCATTTGCATCCCAAGCCTTTCTCCCCAAACTTCGCATTTGCGAAGTGCATTGATCGCATTTTGCAGACGAGTATCAGTTGCCATTTTTCCCAGACTTACGCAATTGCGAGTCTTGTCCCTTCGAATTTGCGAAAATTAGTGAAGCCAGCATACCAGATTTTTATAAACATGTAGAAATGCAATCCGATGCCTATCCAAAACGTCACCCGAGCCCTCGGAGCTCCGAAAACCAAACATGCAATACACACCTCAAAAAACACCCTACGAAGCTTGCTTTGCGATTAAATCGCCAATAAAATTTACATCAAAAAATGCATCATTAAGCATCAAGCTCTCAACGACATGCAAGGTCTCTCTAAGAAAACACCATATTTTTTTTCTAAAAACTATTATAGGACTTTCAAACTTGACTTTCCGGCAACTACGTCAAACGACGTCCGATTCGACCAAACTTAACGAAGAAAAGCAAAAAAGCTTAAACACATATTTAAGATTTGATACCGGCGTCGGAACCAAAATAGGAGACCACGATCAGGTAACCATCAGTCTTATATAATCAATCTTCATGTTCCACTATATTACTCTAGTTAATAAATTCAGAAAAAAATTCTCTGCCATCAATTCAGTATTCGGGCTCAGCTTCAAATGTTCTGATTCGGGCATAATGCACGACCCAAAATTTCCTACCGACCATCCGGCCGTCCAAGTTCAAATGGTTCCGGGTCCGTTTACCATACAATGTGGTGACAACAGACTATAATCTCATATTAAATATCACAAATCTTCCAAATTGTTTCACGGTGAATTCACAGTTATTTCCAATCATAACAGCTTACTCCGGGCTAGCCCTTGACGCGCCGTGCCGGGACTGCGCACGCAAATCAGGCAAGTAAAAACGTATAAGTAGCGTTTTTAATGCCTCCGAAAGCACGGACATGGATGAGAAATAGAGTGATGACCCTCCTGTGGTCGCTCACATCCTCCACCTCTAACAAGCACGTTCGTTCGTCCATCCGAACGGACAAAGAAAGAAGTACGAGCTCGATAGTGCGCACCGGGCTCTGTGAACAGAATGTGGCATAACGTCCTCCGCCCCATATCTGACAGCTCGTATTTTCCCCCCTGCCCAGCGGTTTGAGGACCTCAGGGCTGTCACCTCTCCACTGAACACGAACAAGAGGGAAAACTCCTAGATCTCAACTGACGGCACCTTCCGGCTAGAATGGCTACCGGCTCGCTCCTATAAGATAAAATCTTTGTCCAACTGGACAATGATGAAAGTCAAACATGGCTAGGATCGCCGTGATACCTTCCGGAGATTAGACACATGAACAAACTATGGTGCACGGCTGAAAAGTAGGTGGCAATGCAGTCTTATAAGCCGACCTCTCCACTCGATCAAGAACTCAAACGGACCAATGTACCCTAGGGCTAAGCTTGCCTTCTTTCCGAACCTCATCACGCCCTTCCATAGGCGACACCCTAGCAAATACCCGCCTCACTAACCATGAAAAGCTACATTCTCGAACCTTACAATCTGCATAGCCTCTTTTTCCCATAACTGAGTCTGACAACAAGTCTGTCCGAATGACCTTGACCCTTCTCAAAGCCCCTGACAATCTCGTACCTTCAACGCAGTCCTCTTCCCGGCTTCGAAACCATCAATCGGAGACCGACACCGCTCTACATATAAGGCCTCATAAGGAAGCATCTGATGCTCGACTCTGTAGCTGTTATTGTTAGGCAAACTCACTAAAAGGCCAAAACTGATCCCATGAACCTCATCTCTCTCCCTTTTTT
>NW_017676177.1:49379-50312 GCF_001879085.1 Nicotiana attenuata | reverse complement strand
GTGCGAACGCGACAGGAGCTCCGCGAACGCGATGCTTTACTTTCCAAACCTACGCGAACGCGGCTCATATGATGCGAACGCGAAGAATAAAATATGCTGGCCCCCATATCCTCTTATGCGAACGCCGGCTATACCACGCGAACGCGAAGCTTCCGCTTCCAATACTATGCGAACGCGACCCTATGGCTGCGATCGCGAAGGCAAAAATTCCTCTGCAATAACTGCTGAAATTCTGCAATTTCTTCCAAGTTCAAAACTCCCCGATAGCCATCCGAAATCACCCCGAGGCCCCCGGGACCTCAACCAAAAGCACCAACACATCCTAAAACATCATTCAAACTTGTTCCAATCATCAAAGCACCTCAAACAACACTAAAACCATCGAATTACATCGAATTCAAGCCTAAGTTCTTCTAAAACTTCCGAAACACGCATTTGATCAAAAACCCAACCAAATCACTTTCGAGTGACCTAAAGTTTTACACACACACCACAAATCACATAACGAAGCTACAACAACTCTCGAAATTCCATTCCGACCCTCGGATCAAAATCTCACCAACCAACCCGAATTTGCCAAAAATACTAACTTTGCCAATTCAAGCCGAATCCTTCCACGGACTTCCAAAATGCATTCCGATCGCGCTCCTAAGTCATAAATCACCCAACGAAGCTAACCAAATCATAAAAATTCTGGTCCGAGCTCATATACACATAAGTCAACTCTTGGTCAAACCTTTCAAATTTAAAGCTACAACTGAGAACTGTTTCCTTCAAATTCATTCCGATTTTTTTTCCTGAAAACCAAAACCAACGACTTATATCAGTCATAATACATTACACGGTGCAAGTCATGCCCGAGAACTGGCGATCAAAGTGCAAAAGCTCAAAACGACCGGTCGGGTCGTTACATCTCCCCCCACTTAAACACAC
>NW_017676177.1:43845-45073 GCF_001879085.1 Nicotiana attenuata | reverse complement strand
TTTTCCTAAAGGTCCTGCAGCCTCTCGAGGATAAATACAGACGTCTCCGTACCGATCCGCGAGACTCTACTAAACCTGCTCATGACTCGTGAGACCCACGTAACCTAGGCTCTGATACCAACTTGTCACGACCCAAATCCCCGCTCTGGTCGTGATGGCGCCTCTTGTGAAGACAAGGCCAGCCAAATAACCCATATCGCCTTTTCAAAAATAGTTAAACATGAATAAGCAGTCTAAATATGATTTAATAATATTAATTAGCGGAAGTACAACCCAACACAACCCTAATCGGGGTGTCACAAGTCACGAGCATCTATGAGAGGGTAAATACAACTACAAGGTCTAAAAATAAACTAAACAGGAATAATGAACAACAGAGAGAGAAGCGGTGTTGCGAACACTGGCAGTCACCTCGCTAAACTCCTATAGCTCTGCCTCCAATCGGCCAAAACCCGCTACCGGGTGAATAAATACCTGCATCTGCACACGAGGTGCAGAGAGTAAAGTGAGTACTCCAACTCAATGAGTAATAAAGGTAAATAATAACTGAGCTGTAAGAAATCACGTAAGGCAAATCATCATGCTGTATAGAAGCAGTATAAAACCCCTTGAGTAAAAACAGTGAAGCTGTGAAATCTTTAGAAAACATCTTAGCTCAGTTCAAACCTCTTTTGAAAATGACTTTTTCAACGGTTATGCGAATAAATGCAAAACAATTAGTGCAGATAAGCACAGAAATCCGCCCCTCGGGCACAACACTCACTCAACCGATAATGCCAGGCAATCAGGTAGATACCCCGTGAAGTAACACAGAAAACAGATAATGGCAGACAAATGAAGTAAAGTAAACACATAGAACAGTACTAGTACCGATGCGGTGTGCAGCCCGATCCACATATTGCTGCGGCGTGCAGCCCGATCCATTTATCGTCGACGGCGCTCACTGGGGGTGTGCAAACTCCGGGAGGGGCCCCTTACGGCCCAAGCGCAATATCAAGCCATCTTGTGGCATCAAATCTTGGCCCTTGGCCTCATACCAGTATCAGTATAACACTGCTGCGGCGTGCAGCCCGATCCAAAAGTATCCTCACAATACGGGCCCTCGGCCTAACTCAGTCAACAAAATCACATAAGCCACTCGGCCAACAATAAACATGATGCTCAGCCCAAAATATTATTGGAAATATCATTTCAAGTGTTAAAGCAAGTAAACTTGGCTGAGTTTTGA
>NW_017676177.1:38155-42490 GCF_001879085.1 Nicotiana attenuata | reverse complement strand
GGTAGTCCCGGTAGCCTCATCACGTACTTCGCCGGGGTTAGGCTAGGCGACTTACCAGCACATGGGGTCGGTTGTGCTGATGCTACACTCTGTGCTCTTTTGCACAGATCCAGGTGTTAGAGTAGCTTACGGTGCGCAGCAGTAGTCAGGGAGCCGACCTTCAGTTCACGAGACTCCGAGGTAGCCTTGCTGGCGTCCGCAGGCCCGACGTCTCTTCTTTCAGTTTTCATGTTCTGTTGACACTTGAATTCGAGACAGACTATGTCCTTTATTTCAAACTCTTATTTGTAGTAATCCTAGACAGTCCGTGTATTGTTGTGACACCAGGTGCTGGGTAGAGACTTGTATTGGCTTTCTAGACGCTGTTTCTATATTTAGTTCAGACTTCCGCTAAATTTTATTTTTCGTTGTCTTTTAACTGCTTATTCATTGATAATTTAGTTGTTTAATCATGTATAAAATGAAATAGGTTAATGTATGCAAAGGTTCTTGGCTTGCCTAGCTTCCACGAGTAGGCGCCATCACGGCCCCTAAGGGTGGGAATTTCGGGTCGTGACAAGTTGGTATGAGAGCTCTAGGTTATATAGGTCTCACAACTCACGGACAAGCTTAGTAGAGTCTGAGGGATCGCTACGGAGACTTCTCTATTTATCCCAGAAGCTACTGAGTTAGGAAAAGTTTCACCTTTGTTCTTTCTTGTCGTGCGGTTTGGTTTCTCAACGCTAATTGAATTTCTACTCTGTTCTTTCGTAGATGGCGAGAACACGCGCTTCCTCATCTTCAGATCAGCAGTCCGAGCCCCAGGCGGCTCCCACTAGGGGCAGAGGCCGAGGCCGTGCTAGAGGCTGAGGTAGGGGCAGAGCTCAGCCCCGAGTAGCAGCACCAGTGGCGGAGCCTCGGGTTGGCTTTGACGAGGAGGTTCCGGCCCCAGCCCCAGCAGTTCCGGTGGGCCCAACTCAGGTCCTAGAGGGGTTTATTGCTACCCCAGTTCTTCAGGACGCTCTGGTCCGATTTGTGGGTCTCATGGAGAGTGTTACCCGAGCAGGTTTGCTTCCTGTAGCACCAGCCGTCTCTCAGGCTGGAGGAGGGGCCCAGACTCCTGCTACTCGTACTCTGGAGCAGGTAGCTCCCCTGATTCAGACTCCAGTAGTTCAACCAGTTGGAGCAGCTCAGCCGGGTGTGGTAGCCCAGGCCGGTGATGGAGCAGCTATGTCTGCCGATGCTTTGTGGAGGTTGGATAGGTTCACCAAGCTCTTCACTACTACCTTCAGCGGTGCATCTACCGAGGATCCTCAGGATTACTTGGACAGTTGTTACGAGGTTCTTCGGAACATGGGTATTGTTGAGACCAATGGGGTTGATTTTGCTACATTTCGGTTGTCTGGATCCGCTAAGACTTGGTGGAGGGATTATTGTTTAGCTAGACCAGCAGGATCTCCAACCTTGACCTGGGAGCAGTTCACGCATATATTCCTGGAGAAGCTTCTCCCTATTACACAGCGAGAGGCCTATCGGAGGCAGTTTGAGCGTCTCCATCAGGGACCCATGACAGTCACCCAGTACGAGACCAGGTTTATTGATCTGGCTCGCCATGCTCTTGTTATACTTCCCACTGAGAGGAAGAGAGTGAGACGGTTTATTGATGGACTCATTCAGCCTATTCGTCTCCAGATGGCTAGAGAGGCTGGGAGTGAGATATCCTTTCAGGAGGCGGCCAATGTGGCCTGTAGGATTGAGATGGTATTGTCACATGGGGGTGGTCATAGGGCAGACAAGAGACCCCGTCAGTCAGGCCGATTCAGTGGTGCCTCGTCTGGAGGCAGAGATTCGTATGATAGGGGTCAGCCTTCTAGGCCTTTCCAGTCAGCCCTCCGGGTTTCTCACGGTGCCTCGGGTGGCCGTGGTTCTCACGCGCACTATTCTGATCAGCAGCCATTCAGTGCACCGCCAGCTCCTATCAGTGCACCGCCACTTTAGAGTTTCCGTGGTGGTCATTCAGGTCGACAGGGCCAGCAGACTTAGCAGCCGAGGGTTTGTTACACTTGTGGTGACACGGGTCATATTGCCAGATTTTGCCCTCGAGCACCGAGCAGTTCTCAGCACCAGGGTTCTCGTGCCATGGTTCAGGCACCAGGTGTTCCACAGCCCGCCCAGCCAGCTAGAGGTGGGGGTAGAGGTGCTAGAGGTGGAGGTAGAGGTCATAGAGGTGGAGCTCAGACCGCCAGAGGTGGAGGCCAGCCAGCAGCAGGCCGACCCAGGGAGGTAGATCAGAGCGGTGGAGCCCAGCCCCGATGTTATGCTCTTCAGGCCAGGCTCAAGGCAGAGGCTTTAGATGCGGTTATTACAGGTACGGTTCTAGTTTGTGATAGAGATGCTTCAGTGTTGTTTGATCCGGGTCTACGTATTCGTATGTGTCATCCTATTTTGCCCTGTATTTGGTCATGCCTAGTGATGCATTGGGTATTCCTGTTAACGTGTCTACACCGGTGGGTGACTCTATTGTGGTCGATCGAGTCCATCATTCTTGTGTTGTGGCGATTGGGGTCTGGAGACTCGTGTAGATTTGTTACTTTTAGATATGGTCGACTTTGATATTATATTGGGGATGGACTGGTTATCACCCTATCACGCTATCTTGGACTGTCATGCCAAGACTGTGACCTTAGCTTTACTGGGTATGCCTCGTTTAGAGTGGAGAGGGACTCCTGGTCATTCTACCTGCAGTGTAATATCGTATGTGAAGGCTCGGCGTATGGTCGAGAAGGGGTGTTTGGCCTATTTAGCCTATGTTCGGGATTCCAGTGCTGAGGTTCCCTCTATTGATTCTGTGCCTGTTGTTTGTGAGTTCCCTGATGTTTTTCCCTCAGACCTGCCGGGTATGACACCCGACAGGGATATTGATTTTTGCATTGATCTGGTACCGGGCACTCAGCCCATTTCTATCCCCCCATATCGTATGGCGCCGCCTGAGTTGAAAGAGTTAAAGGGACAGTTGCAGGATTTGCTTGAGAAGGGTTTCATTAGACCCAGTGTCTCACCTTGGGGTGCGCCGGTGTTATTTGTCAAGAGGAAGGATGGGTCAATGAGAATGTGTATTGATTACCGGCAATTGAACAAGGTAATGATTAAGAATAAGTATCCATTGCCGAGGATTGATGATTTGTTCGACCAGCTTCAGGGTGCCAGGGTATTTTCCAAGATTGACTTGCGATCTGGCTACCATCAGTTGAGGATTAGGGCATCTGATGTCCCTAAGACAGCTTTCCGCACTCGGTATGGGCATTATGAGTTTTTGGTTATGTCATTCGGGTTGACAAATGCCCCAGCAGCTTTCATGGACTTGATGAACCGAGTGTTCAGGCCTTATTTGGATTCATTCGTGATAGTCTTCATTGATGATATATTGGTATATTCCCGCAGCCAGGAGGAGCACGAGCAGCACCTTAAAGTGGTTCTTCAGACTCTGAGGGATAGTCAGTTATATGCCAAGTTCTCCAAGTGTGAGTTTTGGCTGAGTTCAGTTGCATTTCTGGGTCATGTTGTATCAGCAGAGGGTATTCAGGTGGACCCAAAGAAGATAGAGGCTGTCAAGAACTGGCCTAGACCAGCATCAGCTACGGAGATCCGGAGTTTCTTGGGGTTGGCAGGCTACTATCGAAGGTTCGTGGAGGGGTTTTCATCCATTGCAGCCCCGATGACCAGATTAACCCAGAAGGGTGCCCAGTTCAGATGGTCGGATGAGTGTGAGGCGAGCTTTTAGAAGCTCAAGACAGCTCTGACTACGGCACCGGTGTTAGTTTTACCCACAGGTTCAGGGCCTTATACATTCTATTGTGATGCTTCCCGTGTTGGGCTTGGAGCAGTGTTGATGCAGGATGGCAAGGTCATTGCCTATGCTTCGAGGCAGTTGAAGATTCATGAGAAGAACTATCCGGTTCATGATTTGGAGTTGGTAGCCATAGTTCACGCATTGAAGATTTGGAGGCATTATCTGTATGGCGTGGCATGTGAGGTGTTCACGGATCACAAGAGTCTTCAGTACTTGTTCAAGCAAAAGGAGTTGAATTTAAGGCAGAGGAGGTGGTTGGAGTTGTTGAATGATTATGATATCACCATTCTATATCATCCGGGGAAGGCTAATGTGGTGGCCGATGCATTGAGTAGGAAGTCAGCCAGTATAGGCAGCCTTGCTTATATTCCGGTCGGTGAGAGGCCGCTTGCCTTGGATATTCAGGCCTTAGCCAATCAGTTCGTGAGGTTGGATGTTTCGGAGCCTAGTCGTGTGTTAGCTTGCACGGTCGCTCGTTCTTCATTATTGGAGCGTATCCGTGATCG
>NW_017676177.1:31201-35765 GCF_001879085.1 Nicotiana attenuata | reverse complement strand
CGCGGTCCTTTATGCGCGGTCCGCACAGGAAGTTTCAGAGGGGTATAAATAAACGGGAATTTCAGTTATTTTACACTTTTCAAAACCCCAAAAACATAGGCGATTTTCCAAACAAACTTTCTTCTCCAAAATGATTGGTAAGTGATTTCTAACTCATTTTCTTCACTCCTCAACATCTTCTAACATGATTTCAACTTCAAATCAAAGATTTTCATAGGGAAATTGGGTGTTTTGGGTAGAACCTAGATTTTTCAAAAATTGGGGATTTGGACCTCAATTTGAGGTCCGATTTCAAAACAAATTACATATTTGGGTTCATGGGGGAATGGGTAATCGGGTTTTGGTTCGAACCTCGGGTTTTGACCACGTGGGCCCGGGGGCATTTTTGACTTTTTTTGGGTAAAACTTGGGAAACTCATTTTATGCATTGGGCTTGATTCATTTAGCATGTATTATTGTAATTAAGTAATTTGTGATTAGATACGAGCGAATTGAAGGTGGAATCGCGGGGTAAAGCTATAATTGAGGCTTGAATTGTATTCAAGGCATTGAGGTAAGTGTTTGGTCTAACCCTAGCTTGAGGGACTAGGAGTTGAGTCTTATTTGCTAATTGCTTCTTGTTGAGTACGACGTATAGGCATGGTGACGAGTATCTATTCGTTGGTGTCTAGCATGACCGTGAGTCTTTAATTTGCGAATGTCTTGATTTCGTGGTATTTCTCTTGCCTTGGTAATGATTCCTATTTGTTGTGAAAAACTTGTGAAGGGAAATTGTGACCTATGAATAATGAGGAGCATTGGCTCAAGTTATAATTCAATTATGAACGTATATGAAATGGTCGAACCCTTTGGAGCATTGGCTCAAGTGGTAAAGTGAGATATGAAATAAAAGTGAAAGGAAGAGAAAGAGTACTTAAATTGTTCCCTTGCCGGGACATTGTTGTTTATTGATTATTTTCCCTTGCCGGAACATTGTTGTTTATTGATTATTTTTCCTTGCCGGGACGTTGAGATTATTGATGTTGTACCCTTGCCGGGATTTAACAGTTTATTTGTGTTCCCTTGCTGGGATCTCTTTTATTATTTTTGTTTATTCCCTTGCCCCTTGTTTGTGATTGTTGTTTGGGTGAGGAAGAGTGTTAAAGCACGAAGGGTGATGCCGTACATTGTTTGTTTATTGTGAGGAAAGAGTGTAAAGCACGAAGGGTGATGCCGTGCATTGTTTGCTTATTGTGAGAAAAGAGAGTAAAGCACGAAGGGTGATGCCGTGCCGCACGATGTACCATTCCGTGCTGATTCTATTGATTATATGTGAGGAAAGAGAGTAAAAGCACGAAAGGTGATGCCGTGCACACTTTATTATATCAGTGCTTGGTGAGGATGAGAGTAAAAGCACGAAGGATGATGCCGCGCACTTGTTTCATTCTGTTTCTTTATTAATGTCTGAGTTGTGTTATTTCCTTCGTTACTGGACGACTTTTACTTGAAATTGTTATTTCCCCATAGCATGCTCCCCCTCCCATATTGATTACTTGTCCCTGTATTTCGATCCCGCCGTATATGTATATATAACTGCACAAGTTTATGTGGTAGTCCGGTCTAGCCTTGTCACTACTTCGCCGGGGTTAGGCTAGGCACTTATCATCACATGGGGTCGGTTGTGCTGATGCTGCACTTTGTGCTATTTTGCACAGATCCAGGTTTCGGACAGCAGCAGCAGTAGTGTGGGAGCAGGCCTTCAGTCCAGCGAGACATCGATGTAGCCCTGCAGGCGTCCGCAGGCCCCGCATCTCCTCTATCCTTTATTTTAGTCTGTTATCTCATTGTATTCGAGACAAACAGTTTATGTTCTCTTTCAGACGATTGTATTTAGTATTCTTAGTAGTTCGTGAGTATTGTGACACCAGTCTTGGGTAGAGGCTTATGTTGAATTTTCCGCATTTCTATTCAGTTTTCTATAATTTAAGACTTCCGCTTATTACTTAATTTCGTTGCTTTTATATTATTGTCGATAATTGTTAAAAAGGGATTATGTTATTAGTGAAAAAGTAATTAAATTTGGCTTGCCTAGCTCCCATTAGTAGGCGCCATCACGACTTCCGAGGGTGGAAAATCCGGGTCGTGACATGCAGCAATTCAATAAATGGTTTATCACGCTTCTTCTTTGGTCTTCCCGGAGGTCTTTTCTATTTGGGTGGTAATACAACTTCATCTGCTATATGTGCTGGTATATTCCATTCTTTCCGGTCCGGCAAAGGATACTCGGGCACCTCATATGTCATTACAACAGACTTTGGTTTGTAATAATCAGAGCAATAATCTTCTGGCATTAGAAACTTGCTCTTCAGGACAACCCAAGCGTGTGGGCACGGTAATTCGTCGACTTGGAACCGCTTACAACTGCATTTTCTCTCTAAGAGGCATACGGTGTAATGCCTTCCTTCATCGTTCACCGTATGCAAATATTCAGTCGATGGCACCACCTACATTTAAAGAAACAAATCATATATATATCAAAGAATAGACGTATTAAATATGATTTTAATATAGAGTATTAGACTTTTATTTAGCTTTAAGAATCGCAATATATATTTGTATTAAAATACAACTGTATTAGATACAAACATATTTGTACATACAGAATTCAAAGACATACACGTATATACAGTTAAATACATTGAATACATTAGAATACATACTATATGAATGCTGGCAGAATATTAGAGAGTAGTCTTGAATGAACATAGGATACAACGTCCATTGCTACCTTGAAATATATACAATTAAATACCTTGTACCATGGCTACATATAGGAAACAGATACATAAATAAAAGGCAACTTACAGTCATTCGTGTAGACATTGCCTCATTCAAGGTAAGCATCTCCTGGTATTTTTTCCCAAGCGTTGTGTATGTCTGTAGAGCTTCTTTCCGATTGCTGCAATTCCAACGTCCAAACATTTTCCTAATTTCTTCGAGGAGGTCGTATATTGGCAATTCCCTTGCTGACACAAGTGCGGCATTGATTGACTCAGCAATATTTGAGGTCATTGTCCATCCCCTGTTGACAGGTGCATACAACCTAGCCCACTTTTCGTATCCAGCTAACTCCAAGTATTCCTTCACCCTAATATCTACCTTCTCCCCCTTCTCCATTAGACTGTCAAACTCAGCCTGTGTGTATGCTTTTGCCATCGAGAAGTATATCTCTCTCAACTTCGAATGACTCTTTTTGAATTTCTTATATAAGTTGTTCCAAAGATGCCATATACAAGCAAAATATGGTACAGTTGGATACACTCTTGATACATACTTGATGATACTTTCGTTCCTATCTGAAACGATGCACATGCTTTCCCTCTCACCATATGCTTCCTTGAATTGCTCAAGGAACCACGTCCAAGCAGCATCGTTCTCTGAATCAATAACACCATATGCTAGTGGAATTGTATGACCTGTAAATAAAATTGCATACATATTATAAATATGTATTTCAATATTTAATATGCAGTAATATTATAATATTTTATTATAATCAGCATACTCACCTGCTCCATCCAAAGTGCTGGCCGAGACGAAAGTCCCAGTGTAATACGATTTTAAGTGGCTTCCATCCACAACCACAATGGGTCTACATTGATCGAACCCCTTTATAAAGGCATACAAGGATATATATATACACATACTTGAACTCATTTTGTGGGAATTTTACCATTCTAATATGCAAACCAGGATATGTCATATCCATTATATACAAGTATCCTGGTAATTTATTGTATGAATCAGCCGGTTCACCCCTCAAAAAATTCATTGCCTTTTCTTTAGCCCGCCATGCCAACATGTAACGAACATCCACACCTAAATCTGTTTTCACAGCATCAATTATATCCTTTGGGGTGTATTTCCTCTTATGATTTGTAAGCTTGGGCCTAATCATACCACCTATAAGGCTGCTACTTGCCTGACGTTGCTCATACACATTATCCTTCAACGGACATGTATGCTTATCATTAAACTCTCTCACTTTGAATAATTATGATTTGTTAATGCTGGAAGCCTTAAACCTCCATTCACAATCTTCTGACATACATAATAATGCATAGCTGCAAAGAATTTATCATCACACATATGATCAGTATAAATGCTTACAAAAAATACACTCATATACATTTGAATATATTATTGCATCTATATATATATATATATATAGAGTAGTATACAACACAAATATATACACTGTTATACATTTAAACATGTATGAATACACCTATACTTATAAGCATACATTTTAATACAACTAATACATTTAATAAAAAACAGTTAGATCCACTTTAATCCACAAGAATACATGTATTATTAATACATAAAAAATAAAAAAAGAACAACAGTGAAGGTTGATGATAGGCTATAATTGCATATTTTAGTCGCTTATTACACTCGAATTTACTGCACTTTAATTGAGTTTGCCCTTTAATCGCTAGTGTTTTGCACTAATTGTGTGTTTTATGCCTTGTAGGTGTGATTCCGAGCTATATAGATGTTATGGAATGAATTTAAGTGATTT
>NW_017676177.1:27849-29925 GCF_001879085.1 Nicotiana attenuata | reverse complement strand
TGAACAGCTGTAGCTAAACCTTAGTTCTCTGTGGGATTCGACCCCGGACTTGTAAACCGGATTATATTTGCAACGACCGCATTGTCCTTTTTATAAGGCATAGTTGGGCGTGATCAAAGGTCAAGTAACCTTTTACAAATACAGCTAAATACATATACATACAATTTGATTTTACATTCAATTCTTCTGTACTAGCGTAATGCTCCACAACAATACATGTATTATTAATACATAATAAATAAAAAATGCACAACAGTGAAGGTCAAGTAAAAATTCACAAATACACCTAAATACACCTACATACGCTTTACAACTCCTACCAGAAATACAATATACAAAAAAAATAATGAATACTTAAGAACACTCAAACCTGATTGCATTAGACCTATCAGCCCGGAATTGAAACCTTTCTGATAGAGCGTAATGCTCCATCACCTCTTTCAATGTAGCTTTATCCTTATATACTTGTCCAACCATAACATCCCTTTGATTTGTTTTTGAAATTATCAAATCCTTGTCCAGTTCGAACACCCCAATTGGTTCGCCTGAATTGAAAACATCAAGGGCAAGAGTATCATCTGTATCGAAATTATACCTTTGAACTGCTTCGTCCATTTGGACAATGTCGCCTTGAATTAAACTACCTCCGGCTACAACTTCTTTATCAATTGTTGTTATGCACAAAGGATACATCCCGAATTCTCTGTTCTCTTTTTTCAACTCTACATACACCCTAAAACCCATATCATTGTGTATTTCCATTGGCGTGCAATTTCCTTCTACTTTGTATTGAATTTTAATGGTCTTTGAGCTCAAATCTATGTTCAGTTGCTTAGAAATTGACGCAACCACATCATCATATGACGCATACTCCTTTATCAGTATTCCCTCAATCGAAAAATCGACGTAGTTACTCTCACTGTTCCACTTTCCAGAATGACGCAATAACACTGTTAAACTTGCCATATGCAAAATCGAATTTGAACGTATTTATGTATATAATTGTATCAATCTCGAGTTTTCTTGGTTGAAATTTGTTTTCTACGAACTGTAACAAAGGAACTGAAAAGAAAGAAGGGAGAATTGAGAATCCACGATTTGCTCTATTTTTTGATATTTTCGGATGGAAAATCTTTAATGAAGGGAGAAATACAGATTATGGGTGCTATAATCGTGTTAGTTGAGTTATATTAGGAGACTATTTGCTAGATTGATTTCCTTTCCTTTTCAAATCAGTTGAAAGGTCCCTTTTTAAGGAATATACGTTACTGTATTCAATGATACAACTCTTGAATACAGTTGAATACAACAACTGATTAGCTGCACTTTCATGATTCACGCCTATTTTTTCTATTATATTCATGAATACAGTAGTCTAAATAGATCAAATACATCTTATAAAAACGTAAAACGTATCTACGGGCCGTAATATAGCAAATGGTATCTATAGATAGCTAATTACCACTAAAAGATAATGCTTTATGAAAAGTTCCCTTAAAGATTTTAACACTAGGATGAAGAAATTACTTACCGTTATTTCAATGATAAACTAATTATAATAAATATTTTATAATTAGATTTTAAAAACTTGAAATTGTGATTTTTCATACACTGTTAGTGTACTAAAATAAGTCCACTAAACTTCGGCTGCATAAATCAAAGACATGCGAGTCCAACTTTTTCCTTTTTCCTATTTTTAGTATACATTAGATAGATTTCAAGATAGTTCATTCAAAAGTCATCTAACCTATCGTACCTTTTATCTTTCAGCTACAAGTTCGAGTAAATCATCCAATTAAAGTTTAACTAAATGGGAAAAATTTACATAACATCGTATCTGTTAGGCCACCCCCTTGGGAGAAGACCTACCTCTATTTTAAAATTATTAGAAAATATTAAGGGTGTTAAACGGGCCGGGTTGACCCGGTTCCGGACCGACCCAGACCGGTAGAACCCGGAACGGCCCGGACCGGTAAGGGGGGGCTGGGCTGGGCTGGGTAGGGGGGGTTTGGACGGTTTAAATTTTTGAAACGGGTAACCGGCCCGGTTGAACCCGGTAGAGTTACTGTTCACTCT
>NW_017676177.1:0-26978 GCF_001879085.1 Nicotiana attenuata | reverse complement strand
GCATATTCTAGACTATCTTTATGTTAGGCTGTTTAAAACTTGTAATAGAGGCTCTTGACTTGTGACACCGGATCGGTGGGGCTATTGTAGAGATATTATTATGATTTCCGCACATTTTATCTTCTGTTTCAGACTTCTATTTATGTTGGATTGGCATTTAAACCCTGTTAATTGGTAATGAACTCTATACGAGAGGGGTTGTGATTGGTAATTGGTCGGGCTTGCCTAGCAATGTGTTGGGAGCCATCACGACCGGGGTTGGGGTCGTGATAAGTTGGTCAGAGCCTAGGTTACTAGGTCTCGCGAGTCATGAGCTGGTTTAGTAGAGTCTCGTGGATCGGTACGGAGACGTCTGTATTTATCCTTGAGAGGGTGCGGAACCTTTAGGAAAACTTCATATTCTTGAAACTCTTGTCGTGCGACTTTGTTGAATCGGGAACTAAACTTCTTCTATTCTATTCTCTACAGATGGTGAGGACACGAGCTACCGGATGAGGTGGACGACCACCAGTGCCACCCACTGAGGCCACCAGAGGCCATGGACGCGGTCGTGGCAGAGGCAGAGTAGCGAGCGCAGCATCTGTTGATCCACCAGCTGCCCCAGCTCCGGATCAGACTCCAGCAGCACCAGTTCAGGCACCAGCTGTGCCCATCGTGATTCTGGGTCTACAGGAGACCTTGACACAGATTTTGACAGTTTGCACTGGCCTGGCTCAGGCAGTTTCAGCCACTACAGCAGCAGCTACTTCACAGGCCGAGGGAGGCAATCAGACCCCCGCTGCTCGCACACCTGAGCAGGTAGTACAGGGATTGCAGACACCGGGGGCACCTCCAGTTCAGCCGGTTGCACCAGCTCAGGAGTTCATAGTACCAGTTATGCCAGATGATGAGCAGCGTCGTCTTGAGAGGTTTGGTAGACTCCAGCCTCCGTCATTCGGTGGTGCTGAGGGCGAGGATGCCCAGGGTTTTCTTGACAGATGTCAGCGTATGCTCCGTACGGCAGGGATCCTTGAGTCGAGTGGTGTGGCATTTACTACTTTTCAGTTCACGGGGGCTGCTCTTACTTGGTGGGAGGACTTTGAGAGGCGTAGGCCTGTCGGTGCAGCACCTCTGACTTGGCAGCAGTTCTCCGCTCTTTTTCTGGAGAAATATGTACCTCAGTCCCGCAGAGAGGAGCTGCGTAGGCAGTTTGAGTGGTTGACACAGGGGGATATGACAGTGACTCAGTACGAGATGAGGTTTTCACAGTTGGCCCGTCATGCTATCTGGATGGTTCCGTCAGAACGTGAGAGGATCAGGAGATTTGTGGATGGCCTTAACTACCATCTCCGTATTCTGATGACTAGAGAGAGAGTATTGGGTGCTACGTTTGAGGAGGTGGTGGATATCGCTCGTGAGATCGAGTCAGTTCGCCGTAGAGAGCGAGAGGAGAGGGAGGCCAAGAGGCCTCGTGGATCGGGCAGTTACAGTGGTGCTCCTTCGAGGGGCCAGTTCCAGCATGGTAGAGGTCGTTCTTTCAGGCCTGCTCAGTCGGCCCGTCCAGAGTATCGTGGGGCATCTTCAGGCCGTGGTCATCATGGGTCTCAGCAGGGCCAGTCTTCACTCAGCGCCCTCCCAGCTCAGAGTTCATCTCATGCCCCATCAGCTCAGGGTTCTTCTGCGCCGAGTGCATCTGCTAGTCACTCCGGTGCGAGGGGTTCCCTTCAGTCCCCATCTCCAGCACCGGGTAGTTGTTATGAGTGCGGAGAGTTTGGGCATATGAGGAGGCAGTGTCCTCGACTTCGTGGCGGTCAGCATCAGCAGAGGGGTCAGCCCTCGACTTCTGCTCCAGTTACTTCACCACCCGCCCAGCCAGCTAGGGGTGGAGATCAGGCAGCCAGGGGTCGCCCCAGAGGGGGAGGTCGATCAGGCGGTGGCCAGGCTCGTTTTTATGCTATTCCAGGCAGGACAGATGCCATTGCTTCAGATGCTGTCATTACAGGTATTGTTTCAGTCTGCCACAGAGATGCCTCCGTATTATTTGATCCCGGTTCCACCTATTCTTATGTGTCCTCATATTTTGCTCACTATTTGAGTGCGCCCCGGGAGTTTCTTGCTTTACCTGTTCATGTGTCTACCCCGGTGGGCGATACTGTTGTTGTGGACCGTGTGTACCGGTCATGTGTTGTGACTATTGGGGGTCTGGAGACCCGAGTTGATCTATTGCTATTGAGCATGGTGGACTTTGATGTTATTTTGGGCATGGATTGGTTATCTCCGTGTCATGCTATTCTAGACTGTCATGCTAAGACAGTCACTTTGGCTATGCCGGGTGTACCGCGGATCGAGTGGCGTGGTGTGACTGATTATGTTCCGAGTAGAGTGATTTCTTTCTTGAAGGCCCAGCGTATGGTTGGGAAGGGTTGTCTCTCGTATCTTGCCTTTGTGAGGGATGTCGGGGCTGAGGCTCCCAGTATTGATTCTGTCCCAATTGTGAGGGACTTCCCTGATGTATTTCCTGCAGACCTGCCGGGCATGCCACCGGACAGGGATATTGATTTTGGTATTGACCTGGTGTCGGGCACTCAGCCCATTTCTATTCCGCCATATCGCATGGCACCAGCAGAGTTGAAAGAATTGAAGGAGCAGCTTCAGGAACTCCTAGATAAGGGGTTCATCCGGCCTAGTGTGTCACCTTGGGGTGCGCCGGTTCTGTTTGTGAAGAAGAAGGATGGCACAATGAGAATGTGCATCGATTATAGGCAATTGAACAAGGTAACAATTAAGAACAAGTATCCCCTGCCTCGCATTGATGATTTGTTCGACCAGCTTCAGGGAGCGAGGGTGTTCTCCAAGATTGATCTCCGTTCGGGCTATCACCAGTTGAAGATCAGGGATTCAGACATTCTTAAGACTGCTTTCAGGACTAGATATGGTCACTATGAGTTTCTTGTCATGTCTTTCGGGCTGACCAATGCCCCAGCAACGTTCATGCATTTGATGAACAGTGTATTTCGGCCTTATCTGGATTCGTTCGTTATCGTTTTCATTGATGATATTCTGGTGTACTCGCGTAGTCAGGAGGAGCACGCGGAGCATTTGCGAGTTGTATTGCAGAGATTGAGGGAGGAGAAACTTTATGCAAAGTTCTCCAAGTGTGAGTTTTGGCTCAGTTTAGTGGCTTTCTTGGGACACGTGGTGTCCAGCGAGGGTATTCAGGTTGATCCGAAGAAGATAGAGGCGGTTTAGAGTTGGCCTAGACCGTCCTCAGCCACAGAGATTTGTAGCTTTCTTGGGTTGGCAGGCTATTACCGCCGGTTTGTTCAGGGATTTTCCTCCATTGCATCGCCCTTGACCAAGTTGACTCAGAAGGGCGCTTCATTTGTATGGTCGGACGAGTGTGAGGAGAGCTTTCAGAAGCTCAAGACAACTTTGACCACAACTCCAGTATTGGTTTTGCCATCAGCTTCAGGTTCATATACCGTATATTGTGATGCTTCGAGAGTTGGGATTGGTTGTGTATTGATGCAGGAGGATAGAGTTATTGCTTATGCTTCTCGTCAGTTGAAGCCCCATGAGAAGAACTACCCCGTTCATGATTTGGAGTTGGCTGTCATAGTTCATGCATTGAAGATTTGGAGGCATTACTTGTATGGCGTATCTTGTGAGGTATTCACTGATCATCACAGTCTTCAGCATTTGTTCAAGCAAAAGGATCTTAATTTGAGGCAGCGGAGATGGCTAGAGTTGCTTAAGGATTATGATATTACTATTCTGTATCATCCGGGGAAGGCCAATGTAGTGGCCGATGCTTTGAGCCGAAAGGCAGTGAGTATGGGGAGTTTTGCGTACATTCCAGTTGGGGAGAGACCCCTTACAGTTGATGTTCAGGCCTTGGCCAATCGGTTTTTGAGACTAGATATTTCGGAGCCCAGTCGGGTGTTGGCTTGTGTAGTCTCTCGGTCTTCCTTATATGATCGCATCAGAGAGCGCCAGTATGATGACCCGCATTTGCTTGTCCTTAAGGACAGGGTTCAGCATGATGATGCTAGAGATGTGACCATCGGTGATGATGGTGTGTTGAGGATGCAGGGCCGGATTTGCATGCCCAATGTGGATGGGCTTAGGGAGTTGATTCAGGAGGAGGCCCATAGCTCGCGGTATTCTATTCATCCGGGTGCCGCAAAGATGTATCAGGATCTTAGACAACACTATTGGTGGAGAAGAATGAAGAAAGATATTGTGGGATTTGTAGCTTGGTGTCTCAATTGTCAGCAGGTGAAATACGATTATCAAAGGCCGGGTGGCTTGCTTCAGCAGATGGATATTCCCGAGTGGAAGTGGGAAAGGATCACTATGGACTTTGTTGTTGGACTTCCTCGGACTTCGAAGAAATTTGATGCTATTTGGGTGATTGTGGATCGGCTGACCAAGTCCGCGCACTTCATTCCTGTGTGTACTACCTATTCTTCAGAGCGGCTGGCAGGGATTTATATCCGGGAGATTGTTCGGTTGCATGGTGTTCCGGTTTCCATCATCTCAGATAGGGGTACTCAGTTTACTTCGCAGTTTTGGAGAGCCGTGCAGAGAGAGTTGGGAACTCAGGTGGAGTTGAGCACAGCGTTTCATCCTCAGACGGACGGACAGTCCGAGCGCACCATTCAGATATTAGAGGATATGCTTCGCGCATGTGTTATTGACTTTGGAGGGTCATGGGATCGGTTTCTACCGCTTGCAGAGTTTGCCTACAACAACAGCTACCAGTCGAGCATTTAGATGGCTCCGTATGAGGCTTTGTATGGGAGGCGGTGTAGATCTCCAGTTGGTTGGTTCGAGCCCGGTGAGGCTAGGCTATTGGGGACAGATTTGGTCCAGGATGCATTAGAAAGGGTGAAGGTGATTCAGGAGAGACTCCGTACAGCACAGTCGAGGCAGAAGAGTTATGCGGACAGGAAGGTTCGAGATGTATCCTACATGGTTGGCGAGAAGGTCCTGTTAAAGGTTTCACCCACAAAGGGTGTTATGAGATTCGGAAAGAAAGGAAAATTGAGTCCGCGGTTCATTGGGCCTTTTGAGGTACTCCGGAGGATCGGGGAGGTGGCTTATGAGCTTGCCTTGCCACCCAGCTTGTCGAGCGTGCATCCAGTTATTCATGTTTCTATGCTCCGGAAGTATATTGGAGACCCGTCCCATGTTCTAGATTTCAGTACGGTTCAGTTGGAGGGTGATTTGACTTATGATGTAGAGCCAGCAGCCATTTTGGATCGTCAGGTTCGGAAGTTGAGGTCAAAGGATGTTGCTTCGGTGAAGGTGCAGTGGAGTGGTCGGCCCGTGGAGGAGGCTACCTGGGAGGCCGAGCGGGAGATGCGGAGCAGATACCCTCACCTATTTGAGGCTTCAGGTATGTTTCTTGACTCGCTCGAGGACAAGCGTTTGTTTAAGTTGGAGAGGATGTGACGACCCGATCCGTCATCTCATGAGTTACCGCTCCGTTTCCCCCATTTTTTCTGCTTCTTTATGATTCATTATCAGTGTCTTGGGTGATCGAGTTGGTTTGGAGTGATTATAGTAGGAAACGAGACACTTAGTCTCTTTTAAGAAGGCTTGAGTTGGAAAAGGCAACCGGATGTGGACTTATGAGTTAGAGGGCTCGGATGCAAATTCCGATGATTCGGTTAGCTTCGGGGGATGATTTTTGACTTAGGAGTGTTATCGGAAGTGGTCTTGGAGGTCCAGAGTAGAATTAGGCTTGAATTGGCAAAGTTAGTATTTCGGCGATTTCCGGTTGATGGGTGAGATTTTGATCCGAGGGTCGGAATGGAATTCCGAGAGTTGCTGTAGCTTCGTTATGTGATTTGGGATGTTTGTGTAAAATTTCAGGTCATTCGGAGGTGATTTGGTTAGGTTTTTGATCAAATGCGTGTTTCGGAAGTTTTAGAAGAACTTAGGCTTGAATTCGATGTAATTGATGGTTTTGGTGTTGTTTGAGGTGTTTTGATGATTGGAGCAAGTTTGAATGATGTTTTAGGATGCGTTGGTGCTTTTGGTTGAGGTCCCGAGGGCCTCGGGGTGATTTCGGATGGCTAACGGGGAGTTTTGAGCCTTGTGTGTTGCAGGTTTTTCTGTTGCTCAAGGTATTTTCGCACCTGCGGTTTAGGGACCGCAGGTGCGGTCTCGCAGATGCGGAGGAGGGAGGCGCAGGTGAGGTCTTATGAAGGCACGTCAGGAACCGCAGATGCAGAGTGGGGACCGCATCTGCGGAGTCGCAGGTGCGACAAGTTGACCGCAGATACGGGATTGGGGTTTTAAGTGAATTTCCGCAGATGCGGAGGGTGTGACCGTAGAAGCGGATTTTTAGACCGCATGTGCGGTTTCGACTGGGCAAATGTATATATGCTTCTTCTTCGCGAAATTTGAAGGGTTAGTTCATTTTTAACTCGGACTTGGAGGATTTGGGCGAATTTAAAGAGGGATTTCAAGGAGCTTCGATAAGGTAAGGATTTTTGGACCCAAAACACGATTCTATTGTGCTATTTCATGAATTAGGACTGGAAATTTAAGGAATTAATGGACAAAAATGATGGTTTAGGGCTTGAACTTAAGAGAGCAAAAATTGAGGATTTGAAGGGTCGATTGAACTCCGATTCTTGTGTTTTTGATATGTATAAACTCGTGGGGAGATAAGGAGTCTAATGATGCAAAAATTTCTGAATTTTGAGAAGTGGGCCCGGGGCTTGGATTTTGCTAATTTCGAGATTCTTGTTATTTTTTGATTGTTTTCGATTGGATATTGTTTCCTTAGCATATTGTGACGTATTCGTTGTGGTTTTGATCAGATTTGACGCGCGAGGAGGTCGATTTGAGAGGCCAGGGCATAGCGAGCTAGAGTTTGGCCGGTTTGAGGTGAGTAATAATTGTAAATGATGTCCTGAGGGTTTGAAACCCCGGATTGCACAACGTAGTGCTATGTTAAGGTGAGACACACGCTGTATGATGAGCGTGGGGTCCTTTACTACTAGGGACTGTGACTTGGTCCATCCCGATTGGTGATTTTTACCGTATTTTGACTGAGATTTAATTATTACCATTATGATCTGGGCTAGTTGCCATGTTTGGGGCCTTGTGCCGACCTGTAGAACCCCTAGGGGCATTTTTACTGATTATCCTCACTTTACTTGTTAAAAATCATACACTTAGTCATGTTTCTTACTGTTTAACACAATGTGAACTGGTTGTTGAAATGCTAATCCTAAATGAAAGTAATATGTGGGCTGAGATCCCTATCTTATATTAGTATGCCCGAGAGGCTGTGTTTATATTGACTGAGAGGGGTTGAGAACCCAATAGAAAGGATGTTTTATATGTTATGGATCGGGCTGCACGCCGCAGCAATATGTTTATATGGATCGGGCTGCACGCCGCAGCAAATGTATATTTATATATATATGGATCGGACAGCGCGCCGCAGCAATATAGCGCTTGGGCTGTAGGAGCCCCTCCCGGAGTCTGTACACTCTAGTGAGCGCAGTCGACTATTTATATGGATCGGGCTGTGCGCCACAGCGATGTACGGATCGGGCTGCGCGCCGCAGCGGTTATTTTGATTTCGGTTATTGGGAGAGATATATGGTTACTGTGTCGAGGAACGGATTTATACTTGTTAAATACCTGATAAGCTACCTGTATTTACCTGATTTAAAGAGATTTCACTTGATTTCTTCACTATTTGCTGCTTTAAGTTATTTCACTGCTTTAATATAGAACTGCTTAGTGCCTTTACGTGTTTTCATACTGTCAGTCCTTATTTATGATTATTACTCACTGGGTCAGAGTACTCACATTACTCCCTGCNTATATATATATATATATATATATATATATATATATATATATATATATATATATATATATATATATATATACTATTATGGATCGGACTGCACGCCGCAGCAAATACTTATATGGATCGGTCTGCACGCCGCAACAGATATATATGTGGATCGGGCTGCGCGCCGCAGCAATATAGCGCTTGGGCTGTAGGAGCCCCTCCCGGAGTCTGCACACCCCCAGTGAGCGCACTCGACTATTTATATGGATCGGGCTGTGCGCCACAGCGATGTACGGATCGGGCTGCACGCCGTANTTGATTTCTTCACTATTTGCTGCTTTAGTTATTTCACTGCTTTATATAGAACTGCTTAGTGCCTTTACGTGTTTTCATACTGTCAGCCATTATTTATGATTATTACTCATTGGGTCGGAGTACTCACATTACTCCCTGCACCTTGCGTGCAGATCCAGGTGTTCCCGAGGCATAGTGAGAGCTTTCTTGCTGATCATCATCCACCAGAGTTATCGAGGTAGCTGCATGGCGCTCGCAGACCCGATTTCTCCTTCTATTTTTTACCTTTCAGCATATTCTAGACTATCTTATGTTAGGCTATTTAAAACTTGTAATAGAGGCTCTTGATTTGTGACACCGGATCGGTGGGGCTATTGTAGAGATATTGTTATGATTTTCGCACATTTTATCTTCTGTTTCAGTCTTCTATTTATGTTGGATTGGCATTTAAACCCTGTTAATTGGTAATGAACTCTATACGAGAGGGGTTGTGATTGGTAATTGGTCGGGCTTGCCTAGCAATGTGTTGGGCGCCATCACGACCGGGGTTGGGGTCGTGACATATACTTCTTTAAAATTCCTATTATTAATTTAATTTGAAAACGTATTATAATGTCCTATTACTAATTTAATTTGAGAATGTATTATATTGTCCAAATCTATTTGAAAAAAGAGAGCATATATTTTTTTAAAAGCATAAATACAATATTAATATACCAAAGTAGCCCTAAAATATTAAACGAAAGAACTCAAAAGGAAATGACACAACTACAATAACCTATTTTTTGGACTACAATACCTTCTATGCTAATTTTTAATATTTAAGATTTTAAAATTAATAAAATTTGGTCTATTAGATTCTTATTAAAAATATGTAGGAAGGTTTAATAAAATCAATTTTATAAGAATCCTCCGTATTAAAAATACATTACCACTCCATAGTGTCCAACAAAAAAAAAAATAATATTAAATGGACTGCATAAAGAGTTGAAATTTAGGGGAAAATACCCCCACAATAATATTTTTATATTATATTTGAACTATTTTCCTACTCAAATAATATATTTTTAATTAATATTCGTGTAATATTAAAAAGTACCCAATTATTAAACAACAACAAAGAAAATATTTAAGAATATAAATATGTGAGAAAGAGGAAAAAAATAGTTGGTAGGAATCAATACCACTAATGATTCTACATACATAAAGATCTAAAAGTGAAATGTCATATCGATCTCTTACTCTTTGAAAATAAACTTTATGGTGGATAAAATTATAATTAATTAAATATTCAAAACAAGAATGAACTAATACTAAGATCTGAATCAACATAGAAAAAATCAAATAATTAAATCTTTTAATTAATTATTTAGCATGAGAATCCAATTCAATTATTATTTTTAAATTCATCATATGAGTAAAAATCTTATTCAAGGTAAAAAAAAATCCTTAGGGTGGATAAATTTATTCCATAAAAAGAGCGTTAGAATACAGAGTAAAAATGTTAGTATATTATTAAGAATCAAAATGCTATACAAGTATATGAAGAAGCACAATCAAAGTTAAATCCTTAAAAAGAACAAGCTTTCAATACTATAGTATAAAGAGTCCACTCTGTTATAACGAGATTATTCTTTGTAGATGCCTCCGGAGGAATCAAAATAATATTTTTATGTCATGCATTACTTGCAAATATCATATCAAAAGGCATGACACTGTTAGCAATAATAGCAAGTGGTGCACCAACATCGATTTTATTGTGAGGCCACCCACTTTAGATTTGGTATACCTCTTCAAACAACTTAAATAACCATCAAAAACATATCAAAGCAGAGCGATGGTGCTAAATTTATAAAAAAAGCAAAAGTGATAATATGGGATGAAGCACTTATGGCTAAGTATCAAACGATCGAAATAATTGCCCGAAGTTCTAGAGATATATTAGATATTAATAAACGGTTTGGTGAAAATTAATGGTTTGGGAGGTAATTTATGTCAAGTACTACTAGTACTTCCAAATCGACAAAAGCAGAGACCGTAAAAGTTAGCTTGGCAAAGTTATACTTCTAACCTCAAATGAAAAAGATTCAACTAACAAGAAATATAAAGTAAGAACAGATCCAGTATTGAGTGTCTTCTTGTTTCGTGTCGGAAACGAAGTAGAGTTTCCAATAAAAGATGATTTGGGTCTTCCTGAACACTTGGTTATCAATCTAAATGGTAATAGTAGTGCATTTAATAAGATAAATATTTCTATTATTAGATCAAAACACAAAATTTGTGCAAATCGCATGATAGTATTAAAAAGATATCTTACCTAGCAGACATGAATATGTTGATCAACTAAATAAAAGGCTGATTGCTAAATTTTATAGTAAAACAAAATGTTTTTCTGTTTTTGACTCAGCAAAAAATGATACCATTAATTACTACCAAGAAGAATACTTAAATACTTTAATACCAGATGACCTTCTACCATACATATTTTTTGTCAAGTATATTATTTCTTACGTATATTAGTGTCACCGTATATGTAATAGACTAAGTTAAAATTGATCTTCCATTGTATATAGGTTGATTTTGAAGAAAACAAATTGCGTCATGCTACTGGAAAACTTAGATACGCCGAATAGCATATGTAATAGCACACAGATAGTATATAGAAATTTTGACTATAACGTCATACATGCAAAAATTACGATATTGGTCAATATGCGTCTAAGTATATTCTTAACCCTGAATTCAATTTTCGCTCAAAGCTAAGGAATATCCTTTTAAAATTGTGTAAAAATTAAAAAATAATTTTTAGTATGTTTATGTTTTGCAAATATAATAAATAAAGCACAAGGACAAACATCCTAAATATTGCGCTATATTTACCGCAATATGTTTTCTTGCACGAACAACTGTATGTTACACTTTCAAGAGGGATATCAAGATCGACTACAAGAGTTCTGATTAAGGCAGAACAACCAAATCATTAGGAGGAAACATATACAAAAAAATATTGTCCACAAAGAAGTGTTGGCTAAGATATTATCACATTAAATACTTTTAAACTATAATACATAATTATCTAACTATGAAAAATTGTTGTGTAAGTTTGATGATATCCTTTTATTTTAAATTCATGTATTATGCTAATGTAACAATATTTTTCGGCATTTAGATGATTGTTGTATTTTTATACATAAAATTTCTCTTATTAATTAAATTTTATTATTTTTCGTATAAATAAATATTTAAATCATCACGTGTCATATTAACGTGCAACGCACGTTGATAGATACTAGTTATTATTAAAGCATGAATGTTCCACGCTAAATATTGGACGACTAAAATAACCCCAAAATGTTGGTAAACTTTTATGCGCTTAAATTTTTCAGATAAATACTTACAAGGATGAAGATTGAGAAATTAACACTTTCTTAGGAAGAATTATATTTGAGGAAGGACGTATCTTTTGAAGAGTTAAAGTTGTGATGGTGTTGTATCCGAGCAAGGAAACTTATAGGTTTAAGATTTGGGTTTGGTATATTATTGCATACATACTGTTACGCGACGCCTTCCTGAGATTCCTTGGAAGGGCGACGTAAGGCTAAGCAACTGATGTCAGTGCAGTTACTGTCCGCCAACTAAGGTCTCCTCCGTATGCTAGACGAGATTGTCAGTGCCGTACGGGAAAACCAATGTCAAGAGCAATTGAGAGAACAAACATGAGAATTGAGAATGAAAGAAAGCTTGATTGGATTAATGAAAGCTATTACAGAAAAGCAACGCGGTGTCGAGGGGGAGAGACACCAGTACAGAGAATTTTTTGCTTGCTAGAAAGTTTTGATTGCTTGATCCCCCCTAATAATGCTTAAAAAAAATGATTCAAAGCTACAAGACTAGACTTGACTAAGTTAGAGAAACATAATGGAAGTACATGAAATAAAACTAGTCTATATTTACAATGAAAATGACTTAGTTTTCTATAAGGCAGCAGCAGGTCCGTTGTCAGCAGCAGTGTCTTTGGCATCACGGTCTGCGCGTGCGGCGTAGTCTGTGCGCGCGGTGCTGTTGGCATCTGCCTGCGGCTTAGCGCTAGCGAGGAATATTTGTGGGGCGACGAGGCACCTGCGCGCTTGTCACTTGGCGCGGCCAAGACCACGGGGCCGTCCGTGGCGCTAGGCATTGGGAGGCTTGCTAGGACGCCACGGGGCGCGCCCAAGGGGCCATGGGGTATGGCTGGAAAGCCGCCCATGACATTCTCCCCCACCTGAGTTGGCGACGTCCTCAGTGCCTTACTTGCAAAATAATCTTCAATGAGGCTCTTGTAGGCTTTGAGGTTTGTTCCCCTCTCCCAAGTATTCTCTTCTGCATCACAGCCCTGCCATTTCACCAAGAACTCTTGGTGATCTTTCCTTGAGGCATGAATCAGTCTATCATCAAGGATAGCTTCAACACACCTTTTTCCGGTTGAATTGGGGCCTCGAATAGTGGGTATTGTGAGCTGGCTCCGTGAAGGATCCTCCGTGTCTTCCCGAAAAGGTTTCAGGAGACTGACATGGAAGACAGGATGAATTTTCCACCAAGCTGGGGTATCCACCCGGTATGCGACTTTCCCAATGCGCCTTTCAATGGACAAGGGTCCAATGTATTTTTGCAATAGGCGAGGGTCATTGTTGGCCCAAGAACAGGTGAAGTTTTGAAGAATGACAAATGAACTCAGTCATGGACCAAGTCCATCTTGTGAAGCACAGTCATGATCAACCTATACATGTGAGAGGCACGTGAAGGAGATAAGTCCTACTGATAAAGCAGCAATATCTCCTGATCTGATCGAAAAGGTGCATATTAGATAAGGAGAGAAAAGTCTCCTTATATGAAGAGAACACAATCCAGGATAAAGATAGTGTTAGAGTTTGATATCATCGTGAACTCTTCTGGGATAGAAGAGCAGCAATTGAGTCCCAATCAAACTCTGATTACTAACCTATTAAATAACAGCGATTGTTCTCTTTTACAGGTATTGCACAAACACAGAAGTTAAACTAAATTGAGAGCAAAAGAGCAAGGCGATTTTGCAAACAATTTATGTGAGATTTGAGTGTGCACTCCTGAAGCTACTTGAACGAGATAGAAGAATCAGTTCCATTGTGTATTTTTTTTATTCTAGTTCAATTGTAGTAGGTGGTTTAAAATTGTACCTTTCAGCTTTCATAGAAGCAATTGTATTAGGTACTTAGAGTGTTCAAGTTATAGCTAACTTGAAGTTGTCGCAACAGTTGAGGCTGTGTGCTACAACGGGATTAAAGTTAATCCTTAGGTTTACAAAGAGTTTTGTAAATGCTGTTTTGGCTCAGTGATTTTAGTGGAAGTTTGGGAAAATCCTACTGAGTAGTAGGTCGTGGTTTTTTCACATTTTGAGCCAGGTGTTTTCCACATAAAAATCTCTGTGTTCTTTACTTTCAGTATTTATTATTCCACAAACAGTAGTAGTTGGAACACCTAGAAGAACCAGGTTCTTCTATAGAGTAGTTAAGCAAAAATTGGGTACCAGACAAATCACCCCCCTCTTGTGTGGCATTAACGTTTAAAACATCAGTTGGTATCAGAGCGGGTTATCCTTGAAGAGGCTAACACCTTAGGAAAAGATCAAGATGAGTGCACCACCTGGAATCTGGGAAGGGCAATCCACTGCTAGGCCTCCACTCTTCAATGGTTGTTGATACCCGATTTTTTCCTATATATTTTTAATATACAAAATACTTTCAAAATAGCATGTGCATGCATATATAAGTACGTCCAAATATTTTGCTATTTTTTTCTTAATTTTTAAAGATTTTTTAATCAATTTATTGCCCTATTTTATCCATTAAAAACCCAATAATTATTCCCAAAATTATTTTTTTTGGTGATTCATTTATTGGATTTTCATATTTATACTAAAATGTGGTTAATATAATTTTTGCATATTTCTACAAGGTCATTTAGTATTTTTAAAGTTAAATTGTATGTAATTACAATATTAGCCTTTCTTAGGATTAATTACGTTTATATTCATAAAAATTAGGTCTGGTATTTTTAAATAGTTAATTATGTGCTATTAATCATTTTAGTACCTTTAATTTATTTCCAAAAATTAATTTACTATTTTTTATAAATCAAATAGGGAAAACCCATTTTATTTCAATTTTAGTCCGATTTTGCACCCCAATTGAACTCAATTAAAACTATTTGAACCCCCTGACCCAATTCCAATTTAATCCGACCCAAACCCATCTTCATAACCCGCCCACTCGCCCGTTTTAATCCAGGCCGTTGATCATTCAGATCAACAACCAACAACCATCCTTTCCTTTTTAATCTCAAACTACCCCCTAACCCTAACCATTTCACACACCCCGCCGCCTCTGAATCCCCTTCTCTCTCAAACCCTCTCCAACCCTAGCCGCCGACATCAACTACAACCCTAAAAAAACTCCCAAATCCATGGCTTCCAAGGTCGAGGCCTGTATCCACCTCCCATGGCTTCTACGTGTTCGATTATTATGGTTTCAAGGCTAGATCTTGAAAGAGCTTGGTCCAGACCTTAGTCGATTTCAGTTTACGGCTGTTCTCCGGTCGTCTCTGACCTTTCTCCGGCCAGCCATGGCTATTCGAGTCTGGCTCTTGACTCTCCTACTTAGACCGATGGTTTTCAAAGCCTTTCTCACCACTTGGGGTTCCTCTGAAACCCTAACCTTCAAGGTTCTCTCAATTTCTCTTAGATTTGTTTCAGATCTATGTCTGCTCTGAACTTTTAAGCATTTTTCACGAAGTTTCTTTTAAAACTCCGCTTTAAAAACTCCTTATCCTTCTGATTAAGGTTCTGTTAAGTTATTTCGAAACCTTTTTTTGATTTTTGGTATGTTTTGCTGTGTTTGCTCGTATTATCCTTCTGCCTGAGTTTGCATGTTAAAACCCCTAATTTTTTAAATTGTTTATTAAACGAATGTTTGTTTGCCTGAGTTTTTGTCCATTCTGTCTATTTATCCTCTTTTTAAAACCCTTCTATTGTGGAAAATCTTATGGTTTTAGGTCTAAGACTGTTCGTTTAAGTGCAGAAGTTCTTTTCGAAAGCTCTTGTTCCCTTTGTGCGATTCTTCTGATTCTGGGTTTCTATCTTCTCTTTAACTCGCCTATGTTGAAAACCCTAATTTTTGTAGGTTTCTTCGTTTGATTTCGTGACTGGCCTGTTCTTGTTTGAGTTTCTGTGACTATCTCGCTTCGAATGTGTTTCTACTGAGTTCCTTATGCCTAACTTACATTAGCTCTATGTGCTTGTGTTCGTCTTGACTGGTCAAGACTTGCCTCTTTGCTTACTATGTTTGGTTACTCATATCTCACTCTATTTATATGCTAAAACATGACTCATGACTCTCTCTTTGATTGACTCCGAGCTCCCTATTTCTTGGCTTGATTTGAAAACTTCTCTTTAGACTTTCGATTCTCCTATTTTAACTTGGTTTATTTGCTTATTCATGGGAACCCATGTTACTCTCCTTAAATCAGTAATTTCGAATCCTTGATTCCCTGATTTACCATGTGCTGGTTTTCGATTGTCTCCATATTCTGCAACTTTTATTGTGTTTTCTTACCTTATTCGGTTAACCAAGTATTTTACTGATTCTTCATTAGTTGTTTCCTTAATTGAACCCCCTATGTACTTACCCCTAATTGTCTATTCTGTACAAGATGCTCTACTTGATTTCTTTCCTTAAACATTTTCTGCCCATTACCGTTGGTTGATTGCCGCTTAATTAAAGGAGTACTTGCATTGATTTGATTTTGATTAGTACTTGGTTCCATAATTACTACACAATTGTAATTCTTGCCTTATTTTACATGGTTTCGAACTACTATATATACATACTCTCTCATTAACACAAACAGACGAACACTTTTGATTCTGAACTCACACTTACACTCAAAACACTCTCTCTTGCTTTACTACTTGTACTGTGGCCTGTTTAGCTGGCTGAAAGCCAAAGCTATATTTCAAAGTCTTGCTACCTTTCTTTACTACATTTTTCTTCTTTGAACTGGTATGTTCTAATTAAGTTTTCAGCATCAACAACAACATGGTTACTTAATGTTCTTGCATTCTTGTCTGCCTACTGCCTGTATCTATTTCAATACCTTTATTTAGCATGCTGTAATTTCTTTTCTCCTATCTGAATCAATGCATTATGAATCCTAAATCCCTACCCCAATGTGTTTGCTACTTATGTTTGTTTGGGGCATGACAACATCAAATATTGCTGAACATGACTCAAACTTGGTCCTCCTAGGATCATAACCTCCATGTTACCCTTATATGTTGCATCAACTGGTTGATTTACAAGCATGACAACACCCCTATTGCTGTGCATGCCCAGAATTGACTCATGCCTAAGTATATAGGCCCTTGCAATGGATTCCCAATCCCCTTCCCCTTTGGTGTGAAATTATCAACTCTTTAAAGTATTAATGGCTGTCTCCCATCACCCTTTCCCTTTTCTTTGTTCCCTCAGCTTTTTAAAACTCAGTTTCTGCACTTCCACTCTCTCTTAGACTTAAATCCTACCCCCCTCATGTGAGCCTTGCCTTGGGACCCATGAGCTCCCTCTGAACTTGGACACATGAGGGCTGGCATTTCCACACTGCACTTGTCCCTATTCTGGTGATGAATTTGGGTGTGAGCACTGCCCGGGGTCCTTTGAGGCTCTTAGGGAACTCTGACACACTCAAGTTTGAGAAAGGCTTTGAAGCAATGGCATCTTAAGGCAGTTATTCCATAGCTCAGGGAGGAACCAAGAATCGGGCATCCTCTAGTTGTATTTTTATGTATTTTGGTGTAACTTAATATTCCTGGTTTGTAATTATTTGAAATAAACGTTTGGGGCTGGCTAGTGAAAAGGGTTGGGGTATGTATGCATGTCAAGGGTAGAAACCATGTCTATAGGACTATTTTGAATTTCTGCATATTCAAACTACATTTAGAAACCATGCCTATAGGATATTTTAATGCTGCAAACTGCATTTAGAAACCATGTCTATAGGACTTCTTGTTCAACTTCATATCTAGATAACCTGCCTATAAGGATCATCTAAAATTCTGCATATTTGTCACCGTTTAGATATCATGTTTAGGGCCCAATTGATTATAACCTAGTAGCATGCTGAAATCAGTAACATATAGAAATCATGCCTATAGGGGTCCATAAGTATAATCCTATTCGTTTCTATTCACATGCAATGTTAGGATCTAAAATCAGTAACGCATAGAAATCATGCCTATAGGGACTCTTAAATAAATCTGATTCGCTTCATTCACAGTCAATGTTAGATATCATGCTCCTAGGGATTAAAATCGGTAATAGTAGACACTATCACCTGCAGTATCTGTAACCAGTCTAATTTAATTTGTCCATTCTGAACCTCTTTTCAATAATCTAATCCCCTTGCTTAACAAGGTTTAGCAAGCTTGCCTATGGGATGTCAAACAATTCGTTTTGAGTTCTACTGTCTCATCACCTTTTGAACTAAGTAGATATCATGCCTATAGGAACCCGTGTAAACACTTAGGCAAACCTTAGGTAGTATAAATAAAACTGAACTCGCCTCTGTTATTTGTTACAATCAGTAGGTAGGCCCGATTCTGTTTCCTAACTGAGTCGTGTAATAAGCCAGGCCTTCCGCAATACAACAATCTCCTCTTCCCTTCAGTATTTTTTTTAGAATCAGACCTTATTCATTTGTTTAAGTTGTGCTATTTCATTGTTTTGTTTGGAGGAGGTATACTTGAGCCTTATGTGTTATGTGTTTCCCCTTTAATGTGCATGTCTTTATATGTTTTGTATGTCGCCTTAGAATTTTTACCTTTGAAAATTCAGATAAGCCTAATATCCCCCCCCCCCCTTTTAGGATTAGTAGTCCTAAGCGCCTCCGGGACTGATAGGAATGGGATGGGTAACAACATGCAATAAGTAATCGAGACCAATCCGCGCTTTAATACCTTAACGGGGTGGGAAGGGTAGATATGGATATGATGAGCAAGCGATAATGTCACGTGTAGCCCCTCATTGAGGAGTGATTACCGGACATTGTGTGGGGTGATCCATATTGAATACAAACCTAGGACCCCTTTTCTTTTCATTTGCAAACTCTTTCTTTTTTTAAAACTCTTCTTTCAAAAATGTTCTTTCTTTTATGTGTTTAAATCCCCTAATATATGAGCCCATACCTGTCTATTTGCTAAATTCACAATAACTGTCTGGCCGGGAACCACACTAGTGGACCCTTAGGATAATTTCAAGCCCTTACCCAATTTCTGGTTATTCAAACAAACTCAGAGTTGAATCTCTATTGGTGTCCTAATGCACCTTAATCATTAGGTGGCGACTCTTCAAATGCAAACCCAGTTCCCAAAAGGAACGAGTTGTCCCTCCAAATGTCATAAACCCGATTTTGCGAGAAAAAGGGGGCGCGACAGCATGGCGACTCTGCTGGGGAATTTCAGGCTTTTACCATTTCAGACTATTATTGTGAATTTATACCTCTTTATGTGCAGTTACTTGTTTAATTCTTTTAAGCATTCAATTCCCTTTTCAATTGCTCAACTGACTTGTCTTTTATTTCTTTCCTTTTCTACTTTCCTTTGCTACTGCTTTAAATTATAAAACTGTTGTATTTACTGCTTCCTTAACGTGCAAATACGTGACAACATGTCTTTAATTATTTATTGCACTGTTATGCTCAACATCATATTCCACTCGTGCCAAACAAATACCACAGCAACACATATAATGAGTGGTTGCGCTCTTCTGATATTGTCACCCCTTAAATCCGGAAAAGGCATATTTGCGGTAAAACCAGTCGATCAACAGTGTAGTCGACGGTTCCGTGCCTTTCCCCCTTGAGTTGTCCGCTCAAGGGTACCAGTCTAAAACCCCATAGAAACCTTACTCTGTTTACCTGTGCATGCATCATGGTCAAACCTAGCCAAGTCAGTTATGTTGTCCGCATAATGACTCTTTAAGATGGCCTTGTCCAAAGTCCACTGGGTTTCCCTAAAACCCAAACGGACATCGTCACGTTCTGTGCATTTATTTGGAGAACTAAATGCTTTTATGCCAATTGTTGATATTAAATAGTCGAGTCCGGTGGAGGTAAGGGCCTAACCTTATTTGTCTTGCAGAAATATGAGGCACGAAGTCCCCAGATTCGGCATGGTCACCAACATCCACCCAAAACTGCTAAGCTGGTGGAAAGATCTTCACTCTAGTGATCAGACTCTTGTCCGGAAATATTTGGGAAACCTACCTTCTCTCCTGGAAATCCAACCCAACAACAAGATCATAGAAGCTGCTACTTTGTTCTGGGATTGTGAGAGGTCCGTATTCCGCTTCGGGGACATTGAAATGACACCCTTACTAGAAGAAATTGGAGGATTGACCGGTGTACCATGGGAAACTCCGGGTTTGTTGATGTCTGAGAACCACAAGGGCAGGGGTTTCCTCAAAATGATGGGTTTTAAGAAGAATCCAGAACTGACATGTTTAAAGGAATCCTATATCCCCTTAGACTATTTGTATGAGAGGTACGATCACAGCAAATCCTACCGTACCTATCCTGACGAGTTTGCCATCACATCATTAGGGCATATTCACCGAAGGGTCTTTGTATTCATATTTTGTTTCCTGGGGTTGATTTTGTTTCCAATGAAGAAAGCAAGAACCCACACCAGATTGGCCATGGTAACTAAGACCTTAATGGAAGGAATTGGCGGGCAACCATTCAGCATTGTGTGCCGATGCCCCCCTTTTCTCGTGAAATCGGGTTTATGACATTTGGGAGGACAAGTCGTTTCCTTTTGGGAATTGGGTTTGAATTGAAGAGTCGCCACCCAATGATTAAGTGCATTAGGACACTAAGAAGAATTTTGATTTAGAAAACCAGAGATTGGGTAAGGGCTTGAAATTATCCCGAGGGGAAGGTGTTAGGCACCCCTCGAGATCCACTAGTGTGGTTCCCGGCCATACTATAATTGTGACTTTAAGCGCAAACAACAAGTAGACAAGTAAGAGTTACAAATATGAGGGGGTTTTCACATAATTGTTGCGAGTAATTGAAGTTAAAAGCAGTCAAAGAAGTTGGAATTTGAGAAAAAAAACAGTTTTGAAATAAAATAAACGAGTAAAGGGAGGAGGGCCCTAGGTTTATGAATAATATGGATCACCCCACACAACACCCGGTAACCATTTATACACGTGGTGTTATCGCGTGGTCATCATATCCATATCTACCGTTTCCCACCCCGTTAAGGTATTAAACGCGGAATGGTCTCGTTTTACTTATTGCATGCTATTACCCGCCCCAATCCTATCAGTCCCGGAGGTATTTGGGACTACTAATCCTAAAGGGAAGGGGTGTGAGGTTTTATAGTTTCAAAGGACAAAATTCTAAGGCGACAATCAAAACACATATATAGCAAATTTGGGGAGAAGCACATAACAGATAGAAAGGCTCAAACAAACCTCCTTAAAACAAAGAGAAGCATATAGTTTAGCATGTCTTACACGTACTGATTAGGGTCTGATTAAACTTAAGAGTTGTGGTAGACTGATCTATTACATATTTCAGATAAGAAGCCCGAATCAGGTCTGCCTGCTGGTTGTAGTTAATAAAATCTGATTCAATTTATAAGTTTACCTTGTGGCTTGCCTAAGTGTTAAACGAAAACCTATAGGCATGATATCTATTAATTTTAGAAAAGAAGTTTGCTGATTTAGGAAAAGAAGTTATCAGTTAACCAGGAAAGGCGAGTTTTAGTAAAAGAGCATAAATTCTGCAGACGTTAAGCATTATCGATACTGATTTTAGCCCTATAAGCGAATGAACGATTCAGGTTGGATTGATAGTTCCTATAGGCATGCTTTCTAGGCGTTATTGACTTTAAACACTTTTACAGGCGTAGTAAGAATGTAGAAATCCTATGGGCATGATATCTGAATGCTGTTAGTTTTTAATCCTATAAACAGGTTTGCCTAGTGACCAATGCATATGCAGGATCTGGATTTTTGGTTAACTTATAGACATGGTATCTATATGTGAGATGCAGAATTCCTTATAGACATGGTATCTATATGTGAGATGCAGAATTCCTTATAGACATGATATTTTACATGGATGCAGAAATGCAGAAAATCCTATGAGCAGGATATCTATGTGGATGCAGACGTGCAAAGCTGTAAGCAGGATACATGAATACAGATATGTAGTAATTCCCTATGAGCATGATATCTACCCCTTCGTATGCATGGTTACCCTTCCCTTTTTCACTAATCACCCTAGAAGTTTATTACAAAATTTATTACAATCCAAAAATAAAGAAACTACATCAGAAAAAAAGAAAGAATAAAATTACAACCAAGGAGAGCTTGATTCAGGTTTCCTTCCTGAAGCATGAAGTAAACCAACTCCAAAGATTAAGATCCAAAGCCTTTCTCATTTGGGGTGTGTCAGAGTTCCCTAAGAGCCTCATGGACTCTGGGCAGTGCTCGCACCCAAGTACATTGCAGGATTGAGTCATAGTGCAGTGTGGAAAGGCCAGCCCTCAAGTGTCCAAGTTTAGAGGGAACTCAAGGTCCCAAGGCATGTCTACCAGGAGGGGGCAGACTTAGAAGCTAAGAGTGAGTGTAAGTGCATAGAAGAAATTCTGAAAAGGGGAAAAGGGAAGTGACAAAGACAGGCTAGTGGGCATACCTAGCAATAGGAAATGCTGGCACACCCCACCAGCCCGTTAGAACACATTGCTTTGGGAGTTAGGATCCCCAAAGGGATCAGGTCAAAACATGAACAATAACTTGCATATTGTCATGTTCTGAACTACAACTCAAAGCACATAGAGGGAAACAGGGGTGTAGGGATTCACAGCAGAAATAGATGAAAGGACATTAACATGCTAGTTGACATTTAACTCCATACAAACAGTAAAGTAAACATGGATGTAAAGGCTGTAAGTAAATCACATTGGGGTGATGCTGAAACCAAAACTAGAACATACCAGTCTCAAGTAATCAAGCAAAAGAAAGCAGTAGTCTTGTAAAGCCAAAGTGCAGACAAGAAGCAAGAATACCCCAAGTATGAGTTTTGTGAGATTGTAAGTGTGAAATCTGAAGTGTAAAAATGTTGAATTAACCGTGTCTTGCGTAGAAAGGGTCATACCTTTTATAGTGCAGAAAGCAATCAGAAATAGGTAAGAAAGTAGTTTGAAAATCAATTACACAAGGTTTCCCTTTAATTAATGGATTCTAATTTCAAAAGGGTAAAACTAATTAAGGAAAGAGATTAATCGAACATTTTTCAAAGCAGTACAAGAGGGGTAAATACATAGAGGTTTATTTAAGGACATGGTCTTGACAGTACACGGTTGTACAATTTAAGGAAAGACAATCAATTAACGGCCAGTAAATCACAAGGTCTGAATTTAGTATGAATGAATCTAGTCAGAGAAGGTGAAGAAAGGTTTTACTTAAGGAAAATTAGTATCAATCAATCAGACCCTAAAAAAAAGATTCTGAATCCATCATAAGTTGGAAAACCTTTTTGGAGAAAGATTCATCACACATATAAAAGCATACAGACACGGTTAAACACGAAGAACTAGCATGCTAATCAGTAGAAGAGTCTAGCGTAGAAGAAATTAAAAAAGGTTCAGAATTGTATGCAAACAAAGAAGTTCAAACTTAGTTCATAGACTCAGAAATTAGTCTGAAAGAGTCAAGGGTTCTCAAACAGAACCCTAGTTCAATCACATGATCAAACCTCGGCAGAACTCCCAAATTCTAGGGTTTCCACCTCGAGTCAAGTACAGAGATGAGGAAGTAGGTAGTCAAACATGCTCAGAGATTTCTTTCAGAAACTCATGAGAAAGCGAGCAAATACAGTTGAAAGTTCAAATCAAACAGAGTGAAGAAACTAATTCGAAACACAGTGAGAGTAGAAGAAACAGTAGAGAAAACATGCTTAAACGGGTCTCTTAAAACAAGGTAAAGTAGAAGTAAAACAGTAAACACTTAAGAACATGGTAGAAGGATACAGTAGGCGAAGCATATCAGGTCATAGTGGAAGGCAAATAGCATAGTGGGAAAGCATGTGAAAACATACCATAGAAACACAGTAGAAGAACGAATGGAATATCGAAAACACAGTATAAAACATGCGTGATAACAGGAAAAATATAAGAACATAGTAGAAGAACATGCATGGTAGAAAAGAAAACATAAGAGCATAGTGGAGACAAATACACACAAAGAAAAGGAAACAAAAAATCGGAGAAATATTTTAAGCATTTCAGAAAACCCTAAATCGAAGAGAAGTGATTTTAAAAGTAATTTTTTGAAAGAAAAATTTGGGAAATCGTTTATAAATCGAAGTAGAGCATAGATACGTAATAGGTTTAAGAAAAATCGGAGAAAACCTCAAATAGTTAGGGTTTTAGAAGAACCCTAGAATGAGAAAGGCTTTGAAAAGGTCCGATTTTGGTCGGAAAGGTCAGAGATAGGCTCATAGGACCAGGATACGCCGGAGCAAGGCCGGGGATGGCCGTGAAACTTCAAGATGGAACAGGTCTGGATGAAGACCTTCGAGGTCTGGCCTCGATTCTTCAAATGTCGAGCACACATGAGTATCAGGGGGTGAGTATAAGGTTACCATGGCCGGAGAAGCCGATGGTNAAATTCTGAATGTAAAACACATCCGGTGCATTTTCCGTATTGAACCTGAATCTTTCCATGAAGTCGGACGCCATACTTACCCAGTTTGACCACTTCTTCGGGTCCTGGCTAATGTACCAAGACAGAGCATCTCCTTTCAGGCTCCTCATGAAAAGCTTCATGCGAATCCTTTCGTCTCTCCCTACCCCAACCAGCTTGTCGCAGTATGTTCTCAAATGAACCCTGGGATCCCCTGTACCATTAAACATTTCGAACTTGGGAGGTTTGTACCCCTCGGGCAGTTCGACATTGGGCTGTATGCGTAGATCTTCATAGTTTAGCCCCTCAATTCCCTTACTTCCTTCAACGCCTTAAATCTTGGTGGTCAACCTTTTAAGCTCTTCGGCCAAATTTCTGATGAACGAGTCCTTATCATTGGACTTGGGTGTGCTTGAGATGGGCTGGGTGGAGTGCGGCACAGTCTCCACATAGATGGGGGTGTTGTGCTAGGTGTGGCAGTGGTCATTTGTGGAGTTCAAAGGTTTCGGGATGAGTAGTGGAGTATTGTTGGGAGTGTGAAAAGTATTGCAGTGGTGGTGAGGAGCGGGTTGCTTTGGGATGTTTTGCGGGGGTATGGGATTCTGAGTATTTGGGAAACTAACTTCTGGAGTGGTGAGGGAAAATGACAGACTTTCCAAATTCCGGACTTGATCAAGTTCTTCTTGGAACTTCAACAGTTTTTGTTCTAGTTGAGAGGCATTTTCCTTGGGGACCAGGGCACCACGAGTGACCTCTACCCATTCAGCTGAGTTGTTCGAATCTTCCATTCTCCTTTTGCTTTTGTGTCTGACAGGACCGGGAGGAGCAGTAGGTGGAGGGCCCTTGGATCTTGTGAAATACGCTGATGTTGCCAGAGTTCACGAACTAACCTTTGGGGAGGGGAATAATCAAAAAGTAAAACAAAAGGTGATAAGTCAGTAAGGATCATAAGGAAGGAAAAAATGTTGCAATATTTAAACATGTAGTGCAGGAAATATAAAGCGCGTCCTAATTTTGGGGACCTTGTTGTGCCCGAGGTAGGCCTAGCGACAAGTTAATTTGGAGAACTTAGAATGCTAAATGCCTCATTTTATTGATAAAAGGTAGACGAATCCCAAAACGCACTAAATAATAATTAAAAGTCACTAATGGCCATTGGCCTTATTACATCTTATAAAGCAAAAATGGAAATTCCTATCTATTTAGTCCCAGAAGGACCTTCTCCAGACTCGGCATTATTGGCTCCCTCGAACAGTTCTCCCAGCTCGCGCAGTCCTAGTAGCAAGTATGGAATGAAGATCTACCCACCAGTTTAGCAATTTGGGGTGGATGTTGGTGACCATGCCGAATCTGGGGACTTCGTGCCTCATATTTCTGCAAGACAAAAGGTTAGGCCCTTACCCCCTCCAGACTCGACTACTAAATATCAATAATTGGCATAAAAGCACTTTAGTTCTCCAAATAAATGCACAGAACGTGATAAGGTCCGTTTGGGTTTCAAGGAAACCCAATGGACTTTGGACAAGGCTATCATAAAGAGTCATTATGCGGACAACATAACTGACTCGGCTAGGTTTGACCATGATGCATGTACAATTAAACAGAGTAAGGTTTCTATGTGGTATTATACTGGTACCCTTGAGTGGACAACTCAAGAGGGAAAGGCGCAGAACCGTCGACTACACCGTTGATCGACTGGTTTTACCGCAAATATGCCTTTGCCGGATTTAGGGGTGATAATATCGGAAGAGCGCAACCACTCATTGTAAGCGTTGCTATGGTATTTTGTTTGGCACGAGTGGAATATGATGTTCAATATGCAGTTACGATAATCAAACAAGTAGTCACGTATTTGCACGTTCATAAAGTAATAATTACAACAGTTTCTCATAATTTATAACAGTATTGAAGGAAAGCGATAAAGGAAAGCATTAAGAGAAATAAAGGAAAGAAACAAAGAGCCAAGTCAGTTTCGAGGTAGAAGAGGGAAAAAAAATATTTAAAGGCATTTAAACAAATAAAGACATATAAAGAAGCATAAAGTCACAAATAGCATGAAATGGTAAAAGCCTTAAAGAAATCTCCAGCAGAGTCGCCATGCTGTCGATGCCCCCTTTTTCTTGCGAAATTGGGTTTATGACATTTGGGGGGACAACTCGTTTCCTTTTGGGAATTGGGTTATTGGGGTGGTTGATTTTGGCGATAATTGAAATGCAAATAAGGCTATCAGTTAAATAGCCACTTTTCCCTTTTTAATTTATAAAAATAGTAAAATGATTTTTGAATTAAATTGAAGGCACTAAATTAATTAATAATATATAATAATTAAATTAAAAATACTAGAGTAAATTTTATAATTATAAACGCCATTCAAATCTTAAAATAGGCTAAAATTGCAATTAGTGCAAATTTAGCTTAAAAATACCAAATCAATTTATAAAAATGTGTAAAAAAATTACCTTAGCTATATATTGGTGTAAATATGAGGATAAATAAGTGAATCACAAAAAATGATAATTTTGGGAATAGTTATTAGTTTGTAATATTAAAATAGGGCAATAAACGGATTTAAAAATTAGGAAAAATACTAAAATATTTAGACACACATATATATGCATATATATACTATTTTGAAATTATTTTGCATACAAGAATATACATGGAAAAATTGGGTATCAACAGCTGCCCCTTTTTACCCGGGAAGGATGAAAGAGTTGTCGGGTAAAGACATGATGGCCAATTTTGACCGAGTGAAGTGGTTTGAAGAGATTGACCGTGCTCTGGTTCCTGAGCTGCCTACATATCCCAGGTCTTACAGGAATCGGGCCATATGTAGTTCAAGATCCATTGGCGGAGTATGCCGATGGAGATTTTTCAAGAATGGACGCAATATTTAGGATGGTTAAAGTCTAATAGGGCTGCGGGAACCGGAGCGAGATCGCTCCTGCGGAGATGGCCGTTACTTGCCAGTTTACCTGCAAATAAACAATACAAGCATATATTGTGCATAAATTTAAACATGATGCAATTTCCCGTTGGACCATGAATGTTGTCTTCGGACGGTTAGGATGACGTCCTGGGCCATGAAACGTATGATAAGGATTCGCAGGCCA
>NW_017676176.1:47121-50343 GCF_001879085.1 Nicotiana attenuata | reverse complement strand
GTCACTCACCAAATAGTTAGCAATATCGGCATACCAAGGAGCAAAAAGTGCTAGATAGTGCCAAGATGTGCTCGTCCGGGAATGCATCATTGATCTCAAGATCTCCCTTTTGGTCTCCCTGCTTCCTCAAGCCTTGATAAGTGATCCGCTACTTGATTTTGAGTTCCCTTGCGATCCTTGACCTCGATGTCAAACTCTTGCAACAATAAAACCCATCGAATCAACCGTGGCTTTGCATCCTTCTTTGCCATAAGGTAGCGAAGAGCAGCGTGATCCGTGTACACTATCACCTTGGACCCCAACAAATAATCTCGGAACTTCTCAAAGGCATAAATAATGGCAAGAAGCTCTTGCTCAGTTACCGTGTAATTCGTTTGCGCCCCATTAAGTGTCTTGCTTGCATAATAGACCGGGTGGAGAACCTTGTTGTGACGTTGTCCAAGCATTGCTCCAATAGCCACACCGCTAGCATCACACATGAGCTCGAAAGGAAGAGACCAATCGGGTGTGACAATAATAGGTGCCGTGGTGAGCCTTAGCTTCAATTCCTCAAACGCTTTGAGGCATTTCTCATCAAACACAAATTTGGTGTCTTTCTCAAGGAGCTTGCACATAGGATTTGCAATTTTGGAAAAATCCTTGATGAACCGCCTATAAAATCCGGCATGCCCTAAGAAACTTCGAACACCTTTGACGGAAGTGGGTGGAGGAAGCTTGGAGATAATCTCGATCTTAGCTCGGTCAACCTCAATGCCATGTTTTGAAATTTTATGCCCCAATACGATGCCTTCATCCACCATGAAATGGCATTTCTCCCAATTTAGCACAAGGTTGGTTTCCTCACATCTCTTAAGCACTTGTCTAAGATTGTTAAGACAATGCTCAAAAGAGTCACCTACTACCGAGAAGTCATCCATGAAGAGCTCTAGAAAATCCTCCACCATGTCGGAGAAAATGGACATCATGCCCCTTTGAAAAGTAGCCGGAGCATTGCACAAACCAAATGGCATCCGACTAAAGGCAAAAGTTCCATAGGGACAAGTGAATGTTGTTTTCTCTTGATCCTCCAATGCGATGTTGATTTGGTTGTAGCAAGAATATCCGTCAAGGAAATAATAGAATGACCTTCCCGCTAGCCGATCAAGCATTTGATCAATAAAAGGTATAGGGAAATGGTCTTTGCATGTGGAACTGTTGAGCTTCCGATAATCCATACACACCCTCCAACCGGTTATCGTTCTTGTTGGGATGAGCTCGTTTTTATCATTTTCAATTACGGTCATGCCTCCCTTTTTCGGTACACATTGCACCGGGCTCACCCACGAACTATCGGAAATAGGGTAGACAACCCCGGCATCCAACCACTTGATGATTTCTTTCTTTACCACCTCTTGCATTGACGGGTTCAACCGTCGTTGATGTTCCACACTTGGCTTTGTGTCACTCTCCAATTGGATCTTGTTTCACAAATTCCCGCGGGAATTCCTCGAATGTCCGCAATTGTCCACCCAATGGCTTGTCTATGCTCCTTCAAGACTTACAACAATTGCTCTACCTGCACATCATTTAACAAAGACGAAACGATTACGAGTAAAGTATCATTAGAGCCAAGAAATTTATACCTTAGGTGCGGAGGGAGTGGTTTGAGCTCTAGTTGTGGTGGCTCAATGATTGATGGCTTTGCGGGAGGTGTGGCCCTATTCTCCAAGTCAAGGGAAAGCTTTGCTGGAGTATAAGTGTAGGATCCAAGACCCTCCAATGCATTTACCGACTCCATGTACCCATCCATGTCTTCACCATCAAAGTTAACCAAGATAGCCGCCAATGCCTCACCAAGGCATTGTTCTTCCATTTTCATTTCGACGGCACCTTCTACCTCATCAACAACATCTATCACTGAAATGCTCTCATACTCATGGGGTAGTTTCATACCCTTGCTCGCTTGAAATGTGACTTCTTCATCATTCACCCGGAATTTAATTTCATTCCGCTCCGAATCCATGAGTGCCCTTCCCGTGGCCAGGAATGGTATCCCCAAAATGATAGGGATTTCTTTATCAACCGCACAATCAAGAATTACAAAATCGGCGGGCAAATGAAACTTCCCCACTTTTACAAGTACATCGTCAACAATTCCCACCGGGCGTTTGATTGACCGATCGGCCATTTGCAATCTCATACTAGTGGGTCTTGGCATACCTAACCCCGCTTGCTTATAGATGGAAAGAGGCATTAAGTTGATGCTAGCCCCATTATCACATAAGGCTCTTGCAAAATCACGGGCCCCGATGGTGCAAGGAATGGTGAAAGCTCCCGGGTCTTCTTTCTTTTGGACTTTGGTTGTGGCAATAATAGAGCTAACCTGGTGAGTCATGTTTACTACATCATTCTTTGTGGTCTTCTTTTTGGTGATCGAATCCTTTAAATATTTAGCAAACCCCGGCATCTCTTTAAAAGCTTCCACAAATGGAATATTCACTATTAATTGCTTGAGAATGTCGTAGAATTTTTCAAGTTTGCTATCATCAATCTTTCTCGCGAGCATTTGAGGAAATGGGGGAGGAGGTCTAGGAATAGGTGGAAGAGCTTTTGGTGTCTCTTTCACTTTTTCCTTCACCTCTTCCCGGTTCTCTTCTTGCCCATTCGACTCATCCGGAATCTTTTCAACCTCGACAACACTTGGCTCTTCAACCTCAACCCTTTGTTCGGACTCTTCTGCTTCAACCGTTTGTTCACCCTCTCCGTGTAGCACTTTCCCACTCCTAGTAGTGATTGCCATGATGTGAGAAGTTGGGCCACTCCCACTACCTCTTGGATTTGCAACCGTGTCACTAGGGAGTGTTCCCTTTTGTTTTGGATTTTGCTCTTTGGAGAGGTCTCTCATTTGCATCTCCAATTTTTGGATGGAGGTGGTATGAGATCCAACAACCTCGGTCATGTTCCTCATTGAAGTATTGGATTTTTCTTGATTTTTCAACACTCGCTCGAGCATAGCTTCCAACTTAGATTCACTAGAAGACCCTTGGTTCGAATATTGACCCTTTGGAGGAACATAGGGGTTTGAACTCCGGTTGGAAAAGTTGTTGCTATTGTTCCAATTCCCTTGGTTTGAGCCACCTTGGTCATGTCGCCATTGTTGGTTGCCTTGCCCTTGCGGGTTCGGCCTCCATTGACTTTGCTGCCCCTGACCCTGATAATGTTGTCGTTGATACCCTCCTTGAG
>NW_017676176.1:18511-44688 GCF_001879085.1 Nicotiana attenuata | reverse complement strand
GATCTGAGTAAATGGTTATGGTTTATTGCGTGTTTCAGTTTATCGTTGCAGTATATGAAAGTATTGGAATGAGACTTTAGCTGATAAGAGGTTTTCTATCGCTATTTGGTGTTATAGGCAGCTGCTGTGAATAGAAGTTATTGCTGCGAGCGTTAGAGTTATATGGTATATCATGGGATTGCTCCCGAGGTTGCAGGCATGGGTTACTACAGCTAGTTCGGGTCTATTCAGAGTATAGGTGTGAGGTTTTGATTGTATTGATGGTTTCAGAAATGAAAAGGTGGTTCTATGGCTTATGGGCCTGATTGGATTGTGCAATTTCAGTTGCAATGTGTTATCGGACCTATGTAAGATAGGGTGACGTGGGGTCATCCCCGGGCATATGCATGGTAAGGTTATTCAGCTAGGGGTTGGCTTCTAGAACAACTCTGGGTACGTTCGAGGACGGACGTGTGTTTAAGTGGGGGAGGATGTAACGACCCGACCGGTCGTTTTGAGCTTTTGCACTTTGATCGCCAGCTCTCGGGCATGACTTGCCCCGTATGATGTATTATGACTGATGTAGATCGTTGGTTCTGGTTTTTACGGAAATCGGTATGAATTTGAAAGAACAGTCTCAGTTGAAAGCTTTGAATTTGAAAGGTTTGACCAAGAGTTGACTTATTTGTATATGAGCTCGGATCGGAATTTTTATGATTTGGTTAGCTTCGTTGCGTGATTTATGACTTAGGAGAGTGATCGGAATTGGTTTCGGAGGTCCGGCGTCGAATTAGGCTTGAATTGGCGAAGTTAGTATTTCGGCGTATTCCGGTTGATAGGCGAGATTTTGATATAGGGGTCGGAATGGAATTCCGAGAGTTGCAGTAGCTCCGTTATGTCATTTGGGATGTGCGTGCAAAGTTTCAGATCATTCGGACGAGGTTTTGGTAGACGTTTTGATCGAAAATGTGTTTCTAGAGTTTTTGAAATTTTTAAGGTTGAATCCGATGAAAATTTTGTGTTTTAATTTTGTTTTGAGCGTTCCGAAGATTGGAACAAGTTTGAATGATGTTTTAGGATTGGTTGGCATGTTTGGTTGAGGTCCCGGGGGGCCTCGGGTGAGTTTCGGGGTGGTTCCGGACCATTTCTAAGCTATTTTTAGCTGCTGCTTTTTGGCTACAGCAGTGTTCTATGCGATCGCGGGAAATGGGACGCGATCGCGATGAGTAAAATGCGAAAAAATTGTCAGTGCTTCGCGATCGCGTGCAGTGCTTCACGATCACGAAGAACAAATATTCTGTTTCGTTGATCCCACTTTGAAAGCTTATATCTCACAACCTATAAGGAATTTGGATATTATCCAAATATGAAAATGTAGCCCTTTGTCTCTAGTTTTCAGAAATGTAAATTAATTGGAATTTCAAGTTGGGTACAAAATGTTATGGCAGTTACACTATAGGCTGTCCGGGAAGGTCTCTAATACACAGGGCTGACTTTGGAAGAATATATATCGCAATGTATAAGGAGTCAGGAAATGAGCAACATATGCAATTATAGCTCTTTGTGTCTAGTTTTCAGAACATCAAACCATTTGTCATTTGGAGTTGTGTGCAAAAAGTTATGACCATTATACTGGAGGCTGTCCGGAAGAGCTGGGAATTGTTCTTCACGATCGCAAAGCATTGTCCGCGATCGCGAAGGGCAAATTATGGGTTGAGAAAAGTTGTTCTTCGCGATCGCGAAGCATTTTCCGCGATTGCGAAGAGTAAATACCTGGGCAGAAGCTTTATTTCATGGTTTCGGCCATTTTTATCATTTTTGGACCAAGGGAGCTCGGGTGAGGCGATTTTTCGAGAGATTTTCAAGGAAAACATCGGGGTAAGTGTTCTTAACTCAATTTTGGTTAGATTACTCGAATCCATTGTTATTCTTAACATGTAATTGGTGATTTTAAGTTGGAAAAGTATGAAAACCCTCTTGGATATATTTGAGGATTTGAGGGTCGAAATGTTATCGGAAATTAGTAATTTTGGTATGGTTAGACTCGTGGTTGAATGGGTTGTTGGATTTTGTGAGTTTCGTCGGATTTTGAGACGTGGGCCCCACGGGCAATTTTGAGTTAAATTTTGAATTTTGTTGGAAAATTAGTATTTTCATATGGAATCAATTCCTATAACTAGTATTGACTGAATTGAATTAACTGTGACTAGATTCGGGTCGATTCAAGGGGCAATGACATTTCGGAGTAGGATTTTGCTCGGATTGAGGTAAGTAATGATTGTAAATGCTGTTCTGAGGGTTTGAATCCCCGGATTACACATCGCTGTGTTACCTTGAGGTGACTTACACGCTATATGACGAGCGTGGGGTAGAGCACCGCTGGGGATTGTGACCTAGTCCATCCCGAACGATTATTTTAATGCGCACTTGATAGTTAATTGTTTGATACTATTATATCTTGGGCTGTATCCCATGTTTGGGGCCTTGTGCTGACTTGTTGAGACCCTTAGGGGCATTTGTACTATCTTTCCTCACTCTACTTGTTTGAAAGCATATCCTCAGTCATGTTTTACCTGTTTATTACTCAAATCTGGCTTTATCACTATATTCTTAAAAATGTGGAAACTGTTTTGGGTTGAGTTCCCTATTTTACTGATGGTCTGAGTGATCGTGAGATGATGACTGAGATAGACCGAGGGTCTGATTGTGAGATTGATGATTCAGATAGACTGAGAGTCTGATGGTGAGGTTAATGGCTGAGAGAGGCCGAGGGCCTAGTTGTGAGGATTATATATCTATGGATCGGGCTGCACGCCGCAGCAATGTGTGTGTGTATATATATATATATATATATATATATGGATCGGGCTGAACGCCGCAGCGATACTTATATGGATCGGGCTACGCGCCGCAGCGGTACTTATATGGATCGGGCTGCACGCCGCAGCGATATAGCGCTTGGGCTGTAGGAGCCCCTCCGGAGTCTGCACACCCCCAGTGAGCGCAGTCGACTATATATGTGGATCGGGCTGCGCGCCGCAGTGATATATGGATCGGGCTGCACGCCGCAGCGGTTATTATATGGTACCTATTGAGCGTGAATGCTGAGTGTGAGTATTGATTGGTAAGAGATGAGTCACGAGTGACAGAGAGGCTAGCCCGAGGGGCGATAGATATATACATGCACATGAGTGATGTTGGCCTCGTTGGCCTGAGAGGCCTGTATATGAACTTATTGATTTCACTCCTCTTTAAAGTGAGTTTCTATCGAATATGTTGATTTATTGACTGCTTTCACTCATCTTTATATTGAGCCTCTATCGGAAAGTTGAATAATTGTTTTAAAATAACTTTTACTTAAAATGGGGTTTATGAGATGTTCAGAAATTAATCATGGATTTGGCATTGGTTATTTCCACTGAGATCTTCAAGTTATGAAGCGCTTATGATTACTGTTTTGCCCGAGGGGCTGTTTTACGAACTATGCTTTGCCCGAGGGGCCGATTATTGCTTAAATCTCTATTATTATTTTAAATGGTGTTGAACCCCTACTGAAACTGCTGGAAGTATTTCAAAATGATTTTTTTTCTAAAAGCTGGATTTTAAAGGGAAGATTGACTCGTATTTTGATTTGAAAGCCTGTTGTGTTTATTGAGCCTAACGTAAATGTGGATTCATTGTTTCCTACTGCTCAGTCTTTATTTACTCTTATTACTTACTGGGTTGGAGTACTCACATTACTCCCTGCACCTCGTGTGCAGATGCAGGTATTGATTCACCCGGTAGCGGGTTTTGGCTGATTGGAGGCAGAGCTATAGGAGTTTAGCGAGGTGACTGCCAGCGTTCGCAGCACCGCTTCTCTCTCTGTTGTTCACTATTCCCGTTCAGTGTATTTTTAGACCTTGTAGTTGTAATTACACTCTTATAGATGCTCGTGACTTGTGACACCCCGGTTCGGGCTGTGTTTGGGTTGTATTCCGCACTTAATGAAGAAATCTCTGTTTAGACTGTGGTTATTTAATTATCTTAAAATTGTGAATCAATATTTAACTATTTTGAAAAAGGTCGAAATGGGTTGGTTGGTCTGGCCTTGTCTTCACGAGAGGCGGCCAGTCACGATCGGATCGGGGTTTGGGTCGTGACAAGTTGGTAGTTAGAGCCTAGGTTACATNTACAAATTGGGAAAATACAAACAATCTTCTTCAGGATACAACAAGCCAAGAATATACTGCAGATTTTTCTATATCCACTTTGTTGGAAGAACTTATATTTATAGGCAACCATCGGACCTTTTCAAAAAGATGTGTTCTTTCATAAACAGACGCATCTGTTTATTCAAATAAATTTCAAATAAAACAGATTTAATTGTAGAAATAAATAAAAATAAAATATTTATTTTAGGTCCGACCCGACCTGGCCCGCGCCCAAGCCCCAAGTCCAAGTCCAAGTCTTTTATATTAATATATATAATATATAATATATATGTATTTGCACACATATAAGAGTATGTGTTCTAAATTAAACACATAAAAGGACAAGGACTTAAAAGGCACACAAAGTGGCCTTGCACCACCGATGTGGGACAAACCCACTTTTCCAACATTAATAACATATTATCTTTCAATCCCCCACTAGTTTGTTATATTTCTCATAATATTACGCATATTGGAGAGTATCTTATTTTGATTTGAACTTTCCATTAGTGTAAATATCTTAAAGTCTTGACGAAGTTATTGGTACCTTAAAAGGTTTGAACCACAACTCCTTGTATCAAAACCGAAAATATCACACGCACAATATTATACAGTGGCTAAGAAAATCCAGTATTTGCTTTAGCACGTTTATGGCCATGTGCTCATCCTGACTTCATGAATATTTACAAGATCAACCCCTTAAACCTTGCTTGAAGCGGCACCACTTCAATATTCATATAGGTGAAATTAGCTATAATGTTCCTGTTACTACAAACATTTACTAATTTCATTAAGATTTAATTCAACCTCTTCGTGTAACAGTTTGCACCATGAAGTTTGTTATTTTTCCCTAGTTATTTTAGATATTTAACAACTTCTTCACTCCTCCCATAACAATATGTAGTACATTGGAATTAAGGCTCCGAAAGGAGATAAGTGCTTAAGCAATACAAAATAACTTGTTATTACCTCATTGAACTTATTTTGTTAGAGTGTATACTAACTCAAAGTTGAGTTCCTGTCGCTTGTATTCAATTTAGAGGTTTTAGCCCCATTCCTTCACAAGTTTGTTGTACTACATTTCTCGTCAATGGTTTGGTAAGTGGATCTGCCAAATTCTTATTCGATCTCACATACACAATAGTTATAGTCCCGCTTGTGACTAATTCTCTTATATAAGCGTGCCTCAGGCTTATAAGTCTTGATTTTCCATTATATATCTTATTGTGAGCCACACACATGGTAGTCTCACTATCACAAAATACAAAAATGGCTGGCATAGGTTGTAGCCACAACTTTATATCTAAAAACATGTTCCTCAACCATTCTGCTTCTTTCCCAGCAGCTGCTAATACTATGAATTCAGATTCCATAGTAGAATGAGAAATACAAGTTTGTTTCTTGGATGCCCAACTAATGGCACCACCTCCCAAAGTAAATATCCATTCTGAAGTGGATTTATTATCATTAACACTGGTAATCCAACTTGCATCAGAACATCCCTCTAAAACAGTGGAAAAACCATTATAGCAAATGCCCAAATATTTTGTATATTTTAAATATCCAAGTACTCTAGTTATTGCTTGCCAATGATCATTACTTGGATTACTAGTAAACCTTGAAAGTTTACAAACAACAAATGCTATATCAGGTCTTGTACAATGCATTGCATACATCCTACTACCTATTGCACTTGCATACTCTAATTGGGCTATTACTCTTCCAGTATTTTCAGTTAGCTTGATACTAGAGTCATAAGGAGTATTAAACTCCTTTATGCCTAAATGACTGAACTTAGCAAGGATCTTATTGATATAATGCGATTGTGATAAAGTCATTCTTTTGTTCTCTCTTTTCACCTTTATGCCTAGAATAGTATCTACTTCATTTAAGTCTTTCATCTTAAAAACTAAAGTTAGATACTTCTTGGTTTCAGTAATACCAAGCATATTTGTACCAAAAATTAGCATGTCATCAACATATAGACAACTGATAACTCCGTATTCTTTTGTGAACTTGGAGTAAATACATTTGTCAGCATGATTATGTATGAATCCATTTGAAAGTACAACATTATCAAACCTTTCATGCCATTGTTTAGGTGCGTGTTTCAAACCATAGATAGACTTTATCAATTTACATACTTTCTTCTCATTTCCTGGAAGAACAAAACCTTCAACTTGTTGCATATAAATCTCTTCACTAAGGTTTCCATTTAAAAAGGCTGTTTTAACATCCATTTGATGCACATACAAGTTATATATAGAAGACAACGATAAAAGCACTCTAATGGGCGTTATTCTTGCTACAGGAGCATAAGTGTCAAAATAGTCTATGCCTTCTTTTTGAGTGAAACCTTTTGCAACTAATCTTGCTTTGAAGGTTTGGATAGAACCGTCAGTACTATACTTCCTCCGAAAGACCCATTTACAACCTATGGGTTTTGATCCATTTGGAAGATCAACTAAAACCCAAGTATTGTTGGACATTATTGAATCCATTTCATCATTAATAGCCTCTTTCCAGAAGGCAGCATCTCGAGAAGCCATAGCTTCTTGAAATGTCTTCGGATCTTCTTCAACATTTAACAAGATAAGAATTTGATTACAGACATTTTTTCTATCTCCTTCTACAAGAAAGACTAAGGACTGTGAAGAGATGAAATCAGAACCAAGACATTTTTCTTTCCTTATTCTTTGACTCTTTCTTAGTTCTATTTGTATATTGTCACTTTTCTTTTTACTTGTAGTAATTTCGGAATGTGACAATCTATATGCATCATTATCACTTTCATTTGATTCAGTCATTTCCTCATCAACAGTGTTATCTGAAAATTTATTTTCAATAAATTCAACATGAATAGATTCTATTATAACATTAGATTCTAGATCGAACAATCTATATGCCTCAGAATTTTGAGCATATCCAACAAAAACACTTTTAATTCCTCTAGGACCTAGTTTTGTTCTTTGGTGATCATGAACTCTATAGAATGATATACACCCCCACACTTTAAAATATTCTAAATTAGGTTTTCTATTATTCCAAAGTTCATATGGTGAAACATGTAAGCTTTTTGAAGGTACTCTATTTAATATGTGACAAGCTGTTAAAAGTGCTTCACCCCATAAATTATGTGGTAAATGTGCATTCATTAACATAGCATTAATCATATCAACTAAAGTTCTATTTTTTCTTTCAGCCAAACCATTTTGTTGTGGTGTATACGGAGCACTTGTTTGATGTATCAAACCATTCTCTTCACAAAACTTATTAAATTCGGAGAAAACATATTCTCCACCTCTATCACTACGAAGAATCTTAATCTTAGTATTCTTTTTGATTTTCCACAACAGATGTATATTCTTTAAACTTCTGAAATGCTTCATCTTTTCTTCTAAGCAAGTAAACATATGTGAATCTAGAATAATCATTTATTAAAGTAATAAAATATCTCTTGCCTCCTCTGGTTAACTTTCTATTTAGTTCACATATATCAGAATGTACTAAGTGTAACAATTCACTAAATCTTCAGTTTTACGAAAAGATTTCTTAGTCATTTTTGCTTGTATACATATTTCACATTTTTTCACATTATCATGTTTGCAAGAAATATATCCATTTTTGGACATATAATTTAACGAACCAAAATTTAAATGTCCTAATCTAGCATGCCATAAATAAGAATTGGACTCAACAATATAAGCAGAAACATAGTTTATTGCATTAATACTAAGTTTGAACATGCCATCACAAGTGTAGCCCTTTCCAACAAATAAACCATTCTTAGATACTATTACATGATCAGATTCTATGACTATCTTGAAGCCTCTATTAGACAGCAAACTAGCAGACATCAAGTTCTTCTTCATGTCGGGAACATGGTACACATTTGGCAATGTTAGCTTCTGCCCAGAAGTGAAATTGATCTCAACACTTCCTTTTCCTGCAACATCTGCAGTCATATGATTTCCCATGAGAACCTTCTCGGGTTCCTTCACTTCTGCATAAGTCTTGAACATATTCTTCTCATAACATACATGAACGGTGGCACCCGAATCCAAGCACCAGTCTTGACTCTTAACAGCAGCAGCAACCATGTTTAATTCTGTAACCATATTACATGGTACTATAGAAACCATTGCAACCAAGCCTTGTGAAGAACTTTCAACCGTGTTTGCTTTTGCCTTTTCAGACCTTCCCGGGTTTCCAGAATTTCCATGGTTAAAGTTAACGCCGGCGGTCGTAAATGCAATCACACCCCGTCCCCATTCTTTCCACAAAGATCATTTCAACTATTTTGGTTTGCTGGGACGTTCGGTGTTAGGATTCGGAGTGTTTTGGGACACTTAGTCCCTAAATGAGAGCTTAAGTGTTGAAAACAGGTCCGTAATTGGAACAGTGTGAAGACGACCTCGGAATGGNGTTCTTAACTCAATTTTGGTTAGATTACTCGAATCCATTGTTATTTTTAACATGTAATTGGTGATTTTAAGTTGGAAAAGTTTGAAAACCCTCTTGGATATATTTGAGGATTTGAGGGTCGAAATGTTATCGGAAATTAGTAATTTTGGTATGGTTAGACTCGTGGTTGAATGGGTTGTCGGATTTTGTGAGTTTCGTCGGATTTTGAGACGTGGGACCCACAGGCAATTTTGAGTTAAATTTCGGATTTTGTTGGAAAATTAGTATTTTCATATGGAATCAATTCCTGTAACTAGTATTGACTGAGTTGAATTAACTGTGACTAGATTCGGGTCGATTGGAGGCCGATTCAAGGGGCAATGATATTTCGGAGTAGGATTTTGCTCGGATTGAGGTAAGTAATGATTGTAAATACTGTTCTGAGGGTTTGAAACCCCGGATTACACATCGCTGTGTTACCTTGAGGTGACTTACACGCTAGATGACGAGCGTGGGGTAGAGCACCGCTGGGGATTGTGAGCTAGTCCATCCCGAACGATTATTTTAATGCGCACTTGATAGTTAATTGTTTGATACTATTATATCTTGGGCTGTATGCCGTGTTTAGGGCCTTGTGCCGACTTGTTGAGACCCTTAGGGGCATTTGTACTATCTTTCCTCACTCTACTTGTTTGAAAGCATATCCTCAGTCATGTTTTACCTGTTTATTACTCAAATCTGGCTTTATCACTATATTCTTAAAAATGTGGAAACTGTTTTGGGCTAAGTTCCCTGTTTTACTGATGGTCCGAGTGATCGTGAGATGATGACTGAGATAGACCGAGAGTCTGATTGTGAGATTGATGATTCAGATAGACTGAGAGTCTGATGGTGAGGTTAATGGCTGAGAGAGGCCGAGGGCCTAGTTGTGAGGATTATATATCTATGGATCGGGCTGCACGCCGCAGTAATGTGTGTGTGTATATATACATATATATATATATATACGTATATGGAACGGGCTGCACGCCACAGCGATACTTATATGGATCGGGCTGCACGCCGCAGCGATACTTATATGGATCAGGCTACACGCCGCGGCGATACTTATATGGATCGGGCTGCACGCCGCAGCGATATAGCGCTTGGGCTGTAGGAGCCCCTTCGGAGTCTGCACACCCCCAGTGAGCGCAGTCGACTATATATGTGGATCGGGCTGCGCGCCGCAGTGATATATGGATCGGGCTGCACGCCGCAGCGGTTATGATATGGTACCTATTGAGCGTGAATGCTGAGTGTGAGTATTTATTGGTAAGAGATGAGTCAGGAGTGACAGAGAGGCTAGCCCGAGAGGCGATAGATATATACATGCACATGAGTGATGTTGGCCTGAGAGGCCTGTATATGAACTTATTGATTTCACTCCTCTTTAAAGTGAGTTTCTATCGAATATGTTGATTTATTGACTACTTTCACTCATCTTTATATTGAGCCTCTGTCGGAAAGTTGAATAAATGTTTTAAAATAACTTTTACTTAAAATGGGGTTTATGAGATGTTCAGAAATTAATCATGGATTTGGCATTGGTTATTTCCACTGAGATCTTCAAGTTATGAAGCGCTTATGATTACTGTTTTGCCCGAGGGGCTGTTTTACAAACTATGCTTTTCCCGAGGGGCCGATTATTGCTTAAATTTCTATTATTATTTTAGCTAGTGTTGAACCCCTACTGAAACTGCTGGAAGTGTTTCAAAATGATTTTTTTTCTAAAAGCTGGATTTTAAAAGGGAAGATTGACTCGTATTATGATTTGAAAGCCTGTTGTGTTTATTGAGCCTAACGTAAATGTGGATTCATTGTTTCCTACTGCTCAGTCTTTATATACTCTTATTACTTACTGGGTTGGAGTACTCACATTACTCCCTGCACCTCGTGTACAGATACAGGTATTGATTCACCCGGTAGCGGTATTTTGGCTGATTGGAGGCAGAGCTATAGGAGTTTAGCGAGGTGACTGCCAGCGTTCGCAGCAGCGCTTCTCTCTCTGTTGTTCACTATTCCTGTTCAGTGTATTTTTAGACCTTGTAGTTGTAATTACACTCTTATAGATGCTCGTGACTTGTGACACCCCGGTTTGGACTGTGTTTGGGTTGTATTCCGTACTTAATGAAGAAATCTCTGTTTAGACTGTGGTTATTTAATTATCTTAAAACTGTGAATCAATATTTAACTATTTTGAAAAGGCGAAATGGGTTGGTTGGCTGGCCTTGTCTTCACGAGAGGCGCCATCACGACCGGATCGGGGTTTGGGTCGTGACACAACATTAATAACAAACTATCTTTCAATCCCCCACTAGTTTATTATATTTCTCATAATATTACGCATATTGGAGAGTATCATATTTTGATTTGAACTTTCCATTAGTGTAAATATCTTAAAGTCTTGAAGAAGTTATTGGTACCTTAAAAGTTTTGAACCACAACTCCTTGTATCAAAATCGAAAATATCACACGCACAATATTATACAGTGGCTAAGAAAATCCAGTATTTGCTTTAGCACGTTTATGGCCATGTGCTCATCCTGACTTCATGAATATTTACAAGATCAACCCCTTAAACCTTGCTTGAAGCGGCACCACTTCAATATTCATATAGGTGAAATTAGCTACAATGTTCCTGTTACTACAAACATTTACTAATTTCATTAAGATTTAATTCAACCTCTTCGTATAACAGTTTGCACCATGAAGTTTGTTATTTTTCCCTAGTTATTTCAGATATTTAACAACTTCTTCACTCCTCCCATAACAATATGTAGTACATTGGAATTAAGGCTCCGAAAGGAGATAAGTGCTTAAGCAATACAAAACAACTTGTTATTACCTCATTGAACTTATTTTGTTAGAGTGTATACTAACTCAAAGTTGGGTTCCTGTCGTTTGTATTCAATTTAGAGGTTTTAGCCCCATTCCTTCACTAGTTTGTTGTACTACATTTCTCGTCAATGGTTTAGTACGTGGATCTGCCAAATTCTTATTCGATCTCACATACACAATAGTTATAGTCCCGTTTGTGACTAATTCTCTTATATAAGCGTGCCTCAGGCTTATATGTCTTAATCCCATTATATATCTTATTGTGAGCCACACACATGGTAGTCTCACTATCACAAAATACAGAGATGGCTGGCATAGGTTGTGCCAACAACTTTATATCTAATAACATGTTCCTCAACCATTCTGCTTCTTTCCCAGCAGCTGCTAATGCTATGAATTCAAATTGCATAGTAGAATGAGAAATACAAGTTTGTTTCTTGGATGCCCAACTAATGGCACCACCTCCCAAAGTAAATATCCATCCTGAAGTGGATTTATTATCATTAACACTGGTAATCCAACTTGCATCAGAATATCCCTCTAAAACAGTGGGAAAACCAGTATAGCAAATGCCCAAATGTTTTGTATATTTTAAATATCCAAGTACTCTAGTTATTGCTTTCCAATGATCATTACTTGGATTACTCGTAAACCTTGAAAGTTTACAAACAGCAAATGCTATATCAGGTCTTGTACAATGCATTGCCTACATCATACTACCTATTGCACTTGCATACTCTAATTGGGCTATTGCTCTTCCAGTATTTTCAGTTAGCTTGATACTAGAGTCATAAGGAGTATCAAACTCCTTTATGCCTAAATGACTGAACTTAGCAAGGATCTTATCAATATAATGCGATTATGATAAAGTCATTCTTTTGTTCTCTTTTTTCACCTTTATGCCTAGAATAATATCTACTTCATTTAAGTCTTTCATCTCAAAAACTGAAGTTAGATACTTCTTGGTTTCAGTAATACCAAGCATATTTGTACCCAAAATTAGCATGTCATCAACATATAGACAATTGATAACTCCGTATTCTTTTGTGAACTTGGAGTAAATACATTTGTCAGCATGATTATGTATGAATCCGTTTGAAAGTACAGCATTATCAAGCCTTTCATGCCATTGTTTAGGTGCTTGTTTCAAACCATAGAGAGACTTTATCAATTTACATACTTTCTTCTCATTTCCTGGAAGAACAAAACCTTCAGGTTGTTGCATATAAATCTTTTCACTAAGGTTTCCGTTTAAAAAGGCCGTTTTAACATCCATTTGATGCACATACAAGTTATATATAGAAGACAACGATAAAAGCACTCTAATGGGCGTTATTCTTGCTACAGGAGCATAAGTGTCAAAATAGTCTATGCTTTCTTTTTGAGTGAAACCTTTTGCAACTAATCTTGCTTTGAAGGTTTGGATAGAACCGTCTGTATTATACTTCCTCCGAAAGACCCATTTACAACCTATGGGTTTTGATCCAATTGGAAGATCAACTAAAACCCAAGTATTGTTGGACATTATTGAATCCATTTCATCATTAATAGCCTCTTTCCAGAAGGCAGCATCTCGAGAAGCCATAGCTTCTTGAAATGTCTTCGGGTCATCTTTAACATTTAACAAGATAGGAATTTGATCATAGACATTTTTTCTATCTCCTTCTACAAGAAAGACTAAGGACTGTGAAGAGATAAAATCAGAACCAAGACATTTTTCTTTCCTTATTCTTTGACTCTTTCTTAGTTCTATTTGTATATTGTCACTTTTCTTTTTACTTGTAATAATTTCGGAATGTGACAATCTATATGCATTATTATCACTTTCATTTGATTCAGTCATTTCCTCATCAACAATGTTATCTAAAAATTTATTTTCAATAAATTCAACATGAATAGATTCTATTATAACATTAGATTCTAGATCCAACAATCTATATGCCTTAGAAGTTTGAGCATATTCAACAAAAACACTTTTAATTCCTCTAGGACCTAGTTTTGTTCTCTGGTGATGTGATGACCCAAACGGTCATCACTTGTTTTAAATTAAATTCTATGACTCCGAGGCCATGAAAACCTCATTTAAAGTCACCTCGATTTGCGTGCGCAGTCCGGGCGTGTAGCCGGAAAGCTTAAATGAGAAACTGTGTGAAAAATGAGAAGTTTTGACTATAAAATGAATTAATTTGACTTTGGTCAACGTTTTGGGTAAACGGACCCGGACCCGTGATTTGACGGTCCCGGAGGGTCCGTAGGAAAATATGGGACTTTGGCGTATGCCCGGAATCGAATTCCGAGGTCCCGAGCCCGAGAAATAATTTTTAAAAGAAATTGTTTTCTGAAATTGTTTAAGGAAATTTGAAATAAAATTTGTTTAGAACGTGTTGGTATCAGGCCCGTATTTTGGTTCCGGCGCCCGGTACACGTCTTATATATGATTTAAGATGTTTCTGTAAAATTTGGTGAAAAACGGACGTCGTTTGACGTGATTCGGACTTAAATTGCTAAATTTGATACTTGATGAAGTTTGAGACAATTCTTTGATTTTGAGGTTTAATTTGTTGATAATGATGTTATTTTGGCGATTTGATCGTACGGATAAGTCCGTATAATGTTATTTAGTTAGTACGTGTGTTTGGTTAGGAGCCTCGAGGGCTCGGGTGTGTTTCGGATGTGAATCGGGAAGGTTTGAACTTAAGAAAAATTGCAGAAATTACAGCTGAGCATAGCAGGCCTGCAGGCTCGCAAATGCGATATCGCAAATGCGAGCGGCCTTTCGCAATTGCAAAGTAGGCCCGGGCCAGCCCTTCTCGCAAATGCGAGGATTGTCATCGCAAATGCGATTACCCTGCTGTCCCAAATGCGACCTTCATGTCGCAAATGCGAAGGTCTAATATTTCTCAAGGGTTTGCAAATGCGAACCCTGTCTTCGCAATTCCCACATCAGCAGGTTGGGGTTTGCAATTGCGAACCCCTGTTCGCATTTCCCATAACTGAGAGCTGCATTTTTTTATACTTAGCCGATTTTGAACCACTTTTAACATCTTTTCAAAACACAAACTCCTTTGGGCGATTTTTCAAGAACAAGTCTTCTTCCAAATTGATTGTAAGTTAGTTTTTACTCATTTCCTTCAATCATTAACATCTTTAACATGATTTTAACCAAAATCAATGATTTTCATGGGGGAAATTGGGTGTTTTGGGTAGAACCTAGGTTTTTCAAAAATTGGGGATTTGAACCTCAATTTGAGGTCCGATTTGAAAATAAATTATATATTTGTGTTCGTGGGGATATGGGTAATTGGGTTTTGGTTCGAACCTCTAGTTTTGACCACGTGGGCTCGGGGGCAATTTTTGACTTTTTGGGTAAAACTTTGGAAAACTCATTTTCATGCATTGGGGTTGATTTATTTAGCGTTTATTGATGTAATTAAGTAATTTGTGATTAGATACGAGCAAATTGGTGGTAGAATCAAGGGGTAAAGCTATAATTGAGACGTCAGTTGTGTTCAAGGCATCGAGGTAAGTGTTTAGTCTAACCTTAGCTTGAGGGATTAGGAGTCGAGTCCTATTTGCTACGTGATTATTGTTGAGTACGACGTATAGGCATGGTGACGAGTATCTATACATTGGTGTCTAGCATGACCGTGGATCTCATAATGTGATTTTCATGATTTCGTTGAACAATCTATGCTTTAGAAGTGATTTCTATTTGTTGTGAAAAGTTAAGGAAGTAATTGTGACTATTGTACATTGTGGAGCGATGGCTCAAGTTATATTACGAATTTGTGAAAGTAAGTGAGTTGATTGAACCCTTTGGAGCATTGGCTCAAGTGGTAAAGCGAGTTGTGAAGTAAAAGTGAAAAGAGAAAGAGTTATTAAATTGTTCCATTGCCGGGATATTATTGTTTATTTGGTTATCTCCCTTGCCGGGATGTTGATATTGTTGATGCTGTTCCCTTGCCGAGATTTAATGGTTTAATTGTTGATCCCTTGCCGAGATTCCTATTATAATCTTGTTTATTCCCTCGCCCCATTGTTGTGATTTTTGTTTGGGTGAGGAAGAGTGATAAAGCACGAAGGGTGATACCGTGCATTGTTTGTTTCGTGAGGAAAGAGTGTAAAACACGAAGGGTGATGCCGTGCCGCACGATGTACCATTCCGTGCCTATTATATTGATTTCATGGTGAGGAAAGAGTGTAAAGCATGAAGGGTGATGCCGTGCCGCACGATGTACCATTCCGTGCCTATTATATTGATTCTTATGGTGAGGACGAGAGTAAAAGCACGAAGGGTGATACCGCTTGTCCTTGATTTCCCTGATTCTTGCTGATAATTGAGTTGTGTTGTTCTTTACGTTTATTTTACTGATTTTCTGTTGTTACTTGACTTTATGGTGATGTCATTGATTCCATTGCCCTAATTGCTTTGTAATTGTTGCTTGGGTGAGGAAGAGTGTAAAGCACGAAGGGTGATGCCGTGTGTTGTTTTGGTGAGAGAGTGTTAAAACACGAAGGGTGATGCCGTGCACTTATTGCCGTTTGTTATGATTTCTTGTTGTTATCAGTTCAAGTGCATTAATTGTCTTATTCCACTATTACTGTGATTCTTTATGTTGACATTTTCTTTTATTGTGTTACTTGTTATTATTGGATCAAGGTATCCTTGGGCAACAATATACCTTGAATTTATGCTATAATTGCTACATATTTATGTAACTTAATTGCCACTTGACATTTAGCATACTTAATATTAAATTGCCTAATTGCTCTTTAAAGTCCATAATTTATTGCTACCTGTCATTATCCTCAGTGAATCATAATTATTGTGTACTTGTTGTCTTATGAATTCGTATTAATTGTTGCGTTTGTTAGAGTAAACTTCATTTGGAAGAACTGTTGATATAATGAAATGGGAGCGGGTGGTACGCCTACCACGAGATTTAATGAAATGGGAGCGGGTGGTACGCCTACCACAAAATATGAGAAATGGGATCGGGTTGCACACCTGCAACGAGTTGTGAATCGAGAGTGAAATCTGCCTTTGTTTTCCTTATCCTTGTTAGAAGTTGAATTTTGGTTTCCTGATAATTCTCTTGAGATTCTGCTTTATCTGTTATTTTCCGAAGCATGTTTTTCCCCTCCCATCTTTATTTGTTTATTTCTGCTTTACTTTCCGCTGTATATTATACGACTGCACATGTTTATTTGGTGGTCTGGTCCTAGCCTCGTCACTACTTCGCCGGGGTTAGGCTAGGCACTTACCAACACATGGGGTCGGTTGTGCTGATACTACACTCTGCACTCTTTTGTGCAGACCCCAGTGTTGTAGATTTCGGACGCAGTGAGATTGCTGGATCTTATTCATCAGGTGACCCGAGGTAGTCCTGCAGGCGTTCGCAGGCCCTGGCGTCTCCTTTCATCTACTTTCCTGTTTCTTTCATGTATTTCTAGAGACAGTGTCGAATTTATTTCTTTCAGACCTTTATGTAGTGTTCTTGGACCGTTTGTGAAACTGTGACACCAGTTCTGGGTAGTCGAGACTCAAACAGTTGTATTAGATATTCATGCTCAGATAGCTTATTGTTTTTCTTCCGCTTATGTTAAATTCCACTGTTAAATGTTATATCTTCGTAATTGTTAAAGAATATAAAATGGGTAAAAAGTTAAATTGTTCAAATGATTGGCTTGCCTAGCTCATATTAGTAGGCGCCATCACGACTCCCGAGGGTGGGAAATCCGGGTCGTGACAAGTTGGTATCAGAGCTCTAGGTTACATGGGTCTCACAGTTCACAGACAAGCTTAGTAGAGTCTGAGGGATCGGTGCGGAGACGTCTGTATTTATCCTCCAGAGGCTACAGAGTTAGGAAAAGTTTCACTTCTATTCTTCCCTGTCGTGCGATTTTCTTCTCTCAATGCTAAATTGAAACCTCTACTCTTGTCCTTTCGCGAATGGCTAGGTCATGTACCGCTTCTTCAGCTGAGCAGTAGCACAGACCAGTGATAGACCAGCTACGTCTTCGGAGGCTTTGTGGAGGTAAATGTATTAGAGGTGGAGGTAGTGATGCTAGAGGTGGAGGTAAAGGTATTAGAGGTGGAGGTGCAGGTACCGTTCTGGTTTGTGGTAGAGAAGCTTCGATTTTATTTTGCGCCGTATCTGGTCATGCCTAGTGATTCATTGAGTGTTCCTGTTTATGTGTCTACACGGGTGATTCTATTGTGGTCGATCGAGTCCATCGTTCTTGTATTGTGGTGATTGGAGGTCTTGAGACTCGAGTAGATTTGTTGCTTTTGGACATGGTTGACTTCGATATTATATTGGGGATGGACTGGTTATCACCTTACCACGCTATCTGGGACTGTCATGCCAAGACTGTGACCTTAGCTTTACCGGGTTTGCCTTGTTTAGAGTGGAGAGGGACTCCTGGTTATTCTACCCGCAATGTTATCTCTTATGTGAAGGCTCGACGTATGGTCGAGAAGGGGTGTTTGGCCTATTTGGCATGTGTTCGTGATTCTAGTGCTGAGGTTCCTTCCATTGATTCTGTGCCCGTTGTTCGTGAGCTTCCTGCGATTTTTCCCTTCAGACCTGCTGGGTATGCCACCCGACAGGGATATTGACTTTTGCATTGATTTGGCTCCGGGCACTCAGCCTATTTCTATCCCGCCGTATCGTATGGCCCCGCCTGAGTTGAAAGAGTTGAAGGAGCAGTTGCAAGACTTGCTTGAGTAGGGTTTCATTAGACCCAGTGCTTCGCCTTGGGGTGCGCCGGTGTTGTTTGTCAAGAAGAAGGACGGATCGATGAGAATGCGTATTGATTATCGGCAGTTGAGTAAGGTTGCAATCAAGAATAAGTATCCATTGCCGAGGATTGATGATTTGTTTGATCAGCTTTAGGGTGCCAAGGTATTTTCGAGGGTTGACTTGAGATCTGGCTACCATCAGTTGAGGATTAGGGCATCTGGTGTCCTAGGACAGCTTTCCGCACTCGCTAGGAGGAGCACGAGCAGCACCTTAGAGTGGTTCTTCAGACTTTGAGGGATAGTCAGTTATATGGAAAGTTCTCCTAGTGTGAGTTCTAGTTGAGTTTGGTTGCATTTTTGGGTCATGTGGTGTCAGCAGAGGGTATTCAGGTTGATCCGAAGAAGATTGAGGCAGTCAAGAACTGGCCTAGACCAGCATCAACTACAGAGATTCGGAGTTGCTTGGGATTGGCAGGCTACTATCGTCAGTTCGTGGATGGGTTTTCATCTATTGCAGCCCCGATGACCAGGTTGACCCAGAAGGGTGCCCAGTTCAGATGGTCGGATGAGTGTGAGGCGAGCTTTCAGAAGCTCATGACAGCTCTGGCTACGACACCAGTGTTGGTTTTGTCCACAGGTTCAGGGCCTTATACAGTTTGTCGTGATGCTTCTCATATTGGGCTTGGTGCAATGTTGATGCAGGATGGCAAGGTCATTGCCTATGCTTCGCGGCAATTGAAGATTCACGAGAAGAACTATCCAGTTCATGATTTGGAGATGGCCGCCATAGTTCACGCATTGAAGATTTGGAGGCATTATCTGTATGGTGTGGCATGTGAGGTGTTCACGGATCACAAGAGTCTTCAGTATTTGTTCAAGCAAAAGGAGTTGAATTTGAGGCAGAGGAGGTGGTCGGAGTTGTCGAAGGATTTTGATATCACCATTTTGTATCGTCTGGGAAATGCCAATGTGGTGGCCGATGCTTTGAGTAGGAAGTCAGCCCATTTCATTCCTGTGGCAGTCTCCTATTCATCCGAGAGGTTAGCTGAGATCTACATTCGGGAGATTGTTCGCCTTCATGGTGTGTCCGTATCTATCATTTCGGACCAGGGTACGCAGTTTACCTCACGCTTCTGGAGAGCAGTTCAGCGAGAGTTGAGCACAGCATTTCATCCCCAGACGGACGGACAGTCCGAGCGGGCTATTCAGATCTTGGAGGATATGCTCCGAGCTTGTGTCATTGACTTTGGAGGATCGTGGGATTAGTTCTTGCCTTTAGCGGAGTTTGCCTACAACAACAGCTACCAGTCGAGCATCCAGATGGCTCCTTATGAGGCTTTATATGGTAGGCAGTGTCGGTCTCCGGTTGGATGGTTTGAGCCGGGAGAGTCTCGGTTGTTGGATACAGATCTGGTTCAGGAGGCCTTGGACAAGGTCAGGATCATTCAAGATAGGCTTCGTTCAGCTCAGTCCAGGCAAAAGAGTTATGCGGACCGCAAGGTTCGAGATGTGGCTTTTATGGTCGGTGAGAGGGTATTTCTCCGAGTGTCGCCTATGAAGGGCGTGATGAGATTTGGGAAGAAGGGCAAGCTTAGCCCTAGATTCATTGGTCCGTTTGAGATTCTTGATAGAGTGGGAGAGGTGGCTTATAGACTTGCATTGCCACCGAGCTTATCAGCTGTGCATCCAGTGTTTCATGTGTCCATGCTTCGGAGATATCACGGTGATCCATCCCACGTGTTAGATTTTAGTACTGTCCAGTTGGACAAGGACTTGTCTTATGAGGAGGAGCCGGTAGCTATTCTAGACCGGCAGATTCGTTAGTTGAGATTGAAGAGTTTTCCTTCTATTCGTGTTCAGTGGAGAGGTCAGCCTCCTGAGGCATCTACCTGGGAGTCCGAGTCTGATATGCGGAGCCGTTATCCTCATCTTTTCCCCGACTCAGGTACTTCCTTCTTTTGTCCGTTCGAGGACGAACGGTTGTTTTAGAGGTGGAGAATGTGATGACCCAAACGGTCATCACTTATTTTAAATTAAATTCTATGACTCCGAGGCCTTGAAAACCTCATTTAGAGTCACCTCAATTTACGTGCGCAGTTCGGGCGCGTAGCCGGAAAGCTTAAATGAGAAACTGTGTGAAAAATGAGAAGTTTTGACTATAAAATGAATTAATTTGACTTTGGTAAACGTTTTGGGTAAACAGACCCGGACCCATGATTTGACTGTCCCAGAGTGTCCATAGGAAAATATGGGACTTGGGCATATGCCCGGAATCGAATTCCGAGGTCCCGAGCCCGAGAAATGAATTTTTAAAAGAAATTATTTAAGGAAATTTGAAATGAAATTTGATTAGAACGTGTTGGTATCGGGCCCGTATTTTGGTTCTAGCGCCCAGTACAGGTCTTATATATGATTTAAGATGTTTCTGTAAAATTTGGTGAAAAACGGACGTCGTTTAACGTGATTTGGACTTAAATTGATAAATTTGATACTTGATGAAATTTGAGACAACTATTTGATTTTGAGGTTTAATTTGTTGATAATGATGTTATATTGGCGATTTGATCGCACGAATAAGTCCGTATGATGTTATTGAGTTAGTACGTCTGTTTGGTTAGGAGCCCCGAGGGCTCGGGTGTGTTTCGGATGTGAATCGGGAAGGTTTGAACTTAAGAAAAATTGCAGAAATTACAGCTGAGCATAGCAGGCCTGCAGGCTCGAAAATGCGACATCGCAAATGCGAGCGGCCTTTCGCAATTTCGAAGTAGGCCCAGGCCAGCCCTTCTCGCAAATGCGAGGATTGTCATCGAAAATGCGATTACCCTGCTGTCCCAAATGCGACCTTCATGTCGCAAATGCGAAGGTCTAATATTTCTCAAGGGTTCACAAATGCGAACCCTGTCTTCGCAATTCCCACATCAGCAGGTCGGGGTTCGCATTTCCCATAACTAAGACCTGCATTTTTTTATACTTAGCCGATTTTAAACCATTTTTAACATCTTTTCAAAACACAAACTCCTTTGGGCGATTTTTCAAGAACAAGTCTTCTTCCAAATCGATTGTAAGTTAGTTTTTACACATGTCCTTCAATCATTAACATCTTTTAACATGATTTCAACCAAAAATCAAAGATTTTCATGGGGGAAATTGGGTGTTTTGGGTAGAACCTAGGTTTTTCAAAAATTGGGGATTTGAACCTCAATTTGAGGTCCGATTTCAAAATAAATTATATATTTGGGTTCATGGGGGAATGAGTAATCAGGTTTTGGTTCGAACCTCGGGTTTTGACCACGTGGGCCCGGGGGCGATTTTTGACTTTTTGGGTAAAATTTTGGAAAACTCATTTTCATGCATTGGGGTTGATTTATTTAGCGTTTATTGATGTAATTAAGTAATTTATGATTAGATACGAGCGAATTGGCGGTGGAATCAAGGGGTAAAGCTATAATTGAGACGTGAGTTGAGTTCAAGGCATCGAGGTAAGTGTTTGGTCTAACCTTTGCTTGAGGGATTAGGAGTCGAGTCCTATTTGCTACGTGATTATTGTTGAGTACGACGTATAGGCATGGTGACGAGTATCTATACGTTGGTGTCTAGCATTACCGTGGGTCTTATAATGTGATTTTCATGATTTCGTTGAACAATCTATGCTTTAGTAGTGATTTCTATTTGTTGTGAAAAGTTAAGGAAGTAATTGTGACTGTTGTATATTGTGGAGTGATGGCTCAAGTTATATTACGAATTTGTGAGAGTAAGTGAGTTGATTGAACCCTTTGGAGCATTGGCTCAAGTGGTAAAGCCAGTTGTGAAGTAAAAGTGAAAAGAGAAAGAGTTATTAAATTGTTACCTTGCCGGGACATTATTGTTTATTTGGTTATCTCCCTTGCCGGGATGTTGATATTGTTAATGCTGTTCCCTTGCCGGGATTCCTATTATAATCTTGTTTATTCCCTTGCCCTATTGTTGTGATTTTCGTTTGGGTGAGGAAGAGTGATAAAGCACGAAGGGTGATGCCGTGCATTGTTTGTTTCGTGAGGAAAGAGTGTGAAGCACGAAGGGTGATGCCGTGCCGCACGATGTACCATTCCGTGCCTATTATATTGATTTCATGGTGAGGAAAGAGTGTAAAACACGAAGGGTGATGCCGTGCCGCACGATGTACCATTCCATGCCTATTATATTGATTTTTATGGTGAGGACGAGAGTAAAAGTACGAAGGGTGATGCCGTGCACTTGTCCTTGATTTCCCTGATTCTTGCTGATAATTGAGTTGTGTTGTTCTTTACGTTTATTTTACTGATTTTCTGTTGTTACTTGACTTAATGGTGATGTCATTGATTCCCTTGCCCTAATTGCTTTGTAATTGTTGCTTGGGTAAGGAAGAGTGTAAAGCACGAAGGGTGATGCCGTATATTGTTTTGGTGAGAGAGTGTTAAAGCACGAAGGGTGATGACGTGCACTTATTGCCATTTGTTATGATTTCTTGTTGTTATCAGTTCAAGTGCATTAATTGTCTTATTCCACTATTACTGTGATTCTTTATGTTGACATTTTCCTTTATTGTGTTACTTGTTATTATTGGATCAAGGTATCCTTGCGAAACAATATGCCTTGAATTTATGCTATAATTGCTACATGTTTATGTGACTTAATTGCCACTTGACATTTAGCATACTTAATATTAAATTGCCTAATTGCTCCTTAAAGCCCATAATTTATTGCTACCTGTCATTATTTGTTTTCCTCAGGGAATCATAATTATTGTGTACTTGTTGTCTTATGAATTCGTATTAATTTTTGGATTTGTTAGAGTAAACTTCATTTGGAAGAACTGTTGATATAATGAAATGGGAGCGGGTGGTACGCCTACCACGAGATTTAATGAAATGGGAGCGGGTGGTACGCCTACCACGAGATTTAATGAAATGGGAGCGGGTGGTATGCCTACCACAAGATATGAGAAATGGGATCGGGTTGCACACCTGCAACGAGTTGTGAACCGAGAGTGAAATCTGCCTTTGTTTTCCTTATCCTTGTTAGAAGTTGAATTTTGGTTTCCTGATAATTCTCTTGAGATTCTGCTTTATCTGTTATTTCCCGAAGCATGTTTTCCCCCTCCCATCTTTATTTGTTTATTTCTGCTTTAGTATCCGCTGTATATTATACAACTACACAGGTTTATTTGGTGGTCTGGTCCTAGCCTCGTCACTACTTCGCCGGGGTTAGGCTAGGCACTTACCAGCACATGGGGTCGGTTGTGCTGATACTACACTCTGCACTCTTTTGTGCAGACCCCAGTGTTGTAGATTTCGGACCGCAGTGAGATTGCTAGATCTTATTCATCAGGCGACCCGAGGTAGTCCTGCAGGCGTTCGCAGGCCCTAGCGTCTCCTTTCATCTACTTTCCTATTTCATTCATGTATTTCCAGAGACAATGTCAAATTTATTTCTTTCAGACCTTTATGTGTAGTATTCTTAGACCGTCTGTGAAACTGTGACACCAGTTCTGGGTAGTCGAGACTCAAACAGTTGTATTAGATATTCATGCTCAGATAGCTTATTGTTTTTTTTCCCGCTTATGTTAAATTCCGCTGTTAAATGTTATATCTTCGTAATTGTTAAAGAATATAAAATGGGTAAAAAGTTAAATTGTTCAAACGATTGGCTTGCCTAGCTCATATTAGTAGGCGCCATCACGACTCCCGAGGGTGGAAAATCCGGGTCGTGACAGGTGATCATGAACTCTATACAATGATATACACCCCCACACTTTAAAATAATCTAAATTAGGTTTTCTATTATTCCAAAGTTCATATGGTGAAACATGTAAACTTTTTGAAGGTACTTTATTTAATATGTGACAAGCTGTTAAAAGTGCTTCACCCCATAAATTATGTGGTAAATGTGCATTCATTAACATAGTATTAATCATATCAACTAAAGTTCTATTTTTTCTTTCAGCCAAACCATTTTGTTGTGGTGTATACGGAGCACTTGTTTGATGTATCAAACCATTCTCTTCACAAAACTTATTAAATTCGGAGGAAAAATATTCTCCACCTCTATCACTACGAAGAATCTTAATCTTAGTATTCTTTTGATTTTTCACAATAGATTTATATTCTTTAAACTTCTGAAATGCTTCATCTTTTGTTCTAAGCAAGTAAACATATGTGAATCTAGAATAATCATCTATAAAAGTAATAAAATATCTCTTGCCTCCTCTGGTTAACTTTCTATTTAGTTCACATATATCAGAATGTACTAAGTGTAACAATTCACTAAATCTTGAAGTTTAACGAAAAGGTTTCTTAGTCATTTTTTCTTGTATACATATTTCACATTTTTTCACATTATCATGTTTGCAAGAAATATATCCATTTTTGGACATATAATTTAACGAACCAAAATTTAAATGTCCTAATCTAGCATGACATAAATAAGAATTGGACTCAACAATATAAGCAGAAACATAGTTTATTGCATTAATACTAAGTTTGAACATGCCATCACAAGTGTAGCCCTTTCCAACAAATAAACCATTTTTAGATACTATTACATGATCAGATCTATGACTATCTTGAAGCCTCTCTTAGACAGCAAACTAGCAGACATCAAGTTCTTCTTCATGTCGGGAACATGGTGCACATTTGGCAATGTTAGCTTCTGCCCAGAAGTGAAATTGATCTCAACACTTCCTTTTCCTGCAACATCTGCAGTCATATGATTTCCCATGAGAACCTTCTCAGGTTCCTTCACTTCTGCATAAGTCTTGAACATATTCTTCTCATAACATACATGAACAGTGGCACCCGAATCGAAGCACCAGTCTTGACTCTTAACAACAGCAACAACCATGTTTAATTCTGTAACCATATTACATAGTACAACAGAAACCATTGCAACCAAGCCTTGTGAAGAACTTTCTACCGTGTTTGCTTTTGCTTTTTCAGACCTTCCCGAGTTTCCAGAATTTCCTTGGTTAAAGTTAATTCCTGCTTTCTTAAACCTGCAATCACGGATCTTGTGGCCTTTCTTTCCACAATGATGACATTTCAAAGTATTCCTCTTTTTAAATTGAGGCTTATTTGAAACTTTCAGATTTTTGTTTCCATCTCCATTATTATTCTGACTAACATTATTAACTGTGGAACTCGAAGGTTGCATAAAAGTATCACGAATTCGATTCTCACTTTCAATTTGAATGCGAGTTCGAAACTGTTCCACAGTCAATTTCTCAGAAGAATGCAGGATCTTCTTTCTATAGTCATTCCAGGAAGAAGGCAGTTTAGAAAGTATAGCACCGATTTGAAGTGCATCAGGAATTTTAACTTCAAGATCAGTTAGTTTTGAAACTAAGATTTGCAGTTCATGAATCTGATGCATGATGGGCTTTGTATCAACCATTTTAAATTCGAAGTACTTTAAAGATAGAAAATTATCAATACCTCGTTTCTCGTTTTCATAAGCACTTTGCAATGCCGTCCAGATTACCCTTGGAGACTTCAAATTTTGATACAGATCATAGAGACGATCTGTTAATGTATTCAGAATATGTCCCCGACACAGCAGTTCATCATCTTCCCGTTTCTTCCTTGTTGCTTTCACTTCATCAGAATCTTCTGCAGTGGGTTCTGGAAAAGCAGGCAATTGCGGATCAAGAACATAAAAAATCTTCGGAGCAGTCAGTAGGAAAATCATCTTGTCCTTCCAGCGAGTAAAGTTTGATCCATCAAAACGGTCGAGTTTGGTGAACTCTTTTGGATTTTCAACAGCGGACAGAATGTTCTCCATAGCAGAATATCTTCTTTAAGATTGTTAGAAAAATAATAATCGAAAACGAAATTGAAGAAGGCTTGAGGCGTGAGAACGACTTTCCTTAAAGAAGATATGCCCGTATACAAATTGGGGAAATACAAACAATCTTCTTCGGGATACACAAGCCAAGAATATACAGCAGATTTTTCATATCCACTTTG
>NW_017676176.1:8481-17544 GCF_001879085.1 Nicotiana attenuata | reverse complement strand
TGTATTTTACTTCCTTATCAGTAGATGCTCATGCACTTGTGACACCGGGTTCTGGGGTAGTTTGAAGTATTGTATTAACTGCTTATCATTTAAATTTGATTTGAGACTATATTCTTTAATATTGCTAAACTTGAAGGAAAATCATAGATTTCAGAAGTATTAAAGCGAGAATTTGATTAAGTAACTTGGTTGGCTTGCCTGACAGCAGTGTCCGGCGCCATCATGGCCCTTAGTGGATTTTGGGTCGTGACACTTTATGTATTAAAAACATATCCTCAGTCCTATTTTACCTATTAAATATTGAAAACTGGTTTTATCATTCTACTCCTATTGTGAGGACTGTTTGGTCTGAGTTCCCTAATTTCAGTTGTGATGCCCGAGGGGCTGTTAGGCTAAGGACTGTGAGAGGTTGAGGACCTTATGGTGAGGATATTATATATATATATATATATATATATATATATATATATATATATATATATATATATATATATATATATATATATANGTGGATCGGGCTGCACGCTGCAGCGATACTTATATGGATCGGGCTGCACGCCGCATCGATATGACGCTTGGGCTGTAGGAGCCCCTCCGGAGTCTGCACACCCCCAGTGAGCGTAGTCGATTATAAATATATGGATCGGGCTGCGCGCCGCAACGGTTATGATGGTTTCTATTAATATTAGCTAATACTGAGCCAAGTGCTGATAATGAATTTTGTGTGACTAGAGTCGAGTCACGTGTGACTGAGAGGTTGCCCGGGGGGGGCATATACTGAGTGGTCCTTTGCCCGAGGGGCCCTGTTATGATATTTCTACTGTTTTCACTCTTTTATAAATAAGCCTCTGTTGGACATATAGTCAAGTAATTGATTTCAAAGTTTTAAACTGAAACAGGTGAATTTATGATAGAACTGATTTTAGAATATATGTTTTGAACTGCTCGTCACTGCTTTCATCCATTATTTGCTTTAGTTACTTACTGAGTTGGCGTACTCACGTTACTCCCCGCACCTTGTGTGCAGATCCAGGTGCCCGAGAGGCCGAGTGAGAGCTTTCAGCTATTTCCAGCATTCAGCGGGGATTTCGAGGTAGCTGCATGGCGTTCGCAGCCCTGATTCCTCCATTCTATCTTGTTATTTTTCCGCATTTCTGGACTATTCATGTAGTAGACTGTTCAGACTTGTATTAGAGGCTCTAGACTCGTGACACCAGATCAGTGTGGGCGGTGTAGTCTTTCATGTTTTGTTGACTTCCGTATATCTACTTGCTGTTTTAAACACTTATTATGATAATTGGTAATTAAACCGTGTTAGGAAATGATTCATTAAATGAAAAAGGGTTGTGGTTTGATTGTTTGATCTGGCTTGCCTAGTAATGTGATAGGCGCCATCACGACCGGTATTTAGGGTTGTGACAAGTTGGTATCAGAGCCTAGGTTATCATAGGTCTAGCGAGTCATGAACCGGTTTAGTAGAGTCTCGCGGATCGGTACGGGGACGTCTATATTTATCCTCGAGAGGCTGCAGAACCTTTAGGAAACTTCATATTCTTGAAATTCTTATCGTGCGAGTTTGTTGATCCGAGTACTAAATTTCTGTTGTTCTACTCTCTCACAGATGGTGAGCACACGCGTTACCGGTCAGGGTGGATGACCACCAGTGCCACCAGCTGCGGCCACCAGAGGCCGAGGATGCGGTAGGGGCAGAGCAGCGGGGGCAGCACCTGCAGATCCACCAGCTGCCCCAGTTCAGGACCAGGTCCCAATGGTGGACGCTGCAGCAGCACCAGTTCAGGCACCAGCTGTGCCTATTGTGATCCCAGGCCTTCAGGAGGCTCTAGCTCAGATATTATCAGTGTGTACCGGTTTGGCTCAGGCGGTTTCAGCTACTACGGCTGCAGCTACTTCACAGACTGGGGGAGGTATTCAGACCCCCGTTGCTCGCACATCTGATCAGGTTGTGCAGGGACTCTAGACACCAGGGGCACCTCCAACCAGACGCTTGCACCAGCTCAGGAGTTTGTAGTACCAGTGATGCCGGATGATGATCAGCGTCGACTTGAGAGGTTTGGTAGACTCCAGCCTCCGGCATTCAGCGGTGCAGAGGGCGAGGATGCCCAGGGATTTTTGGATAAGTGCCAGAGGATGCTTCGTACAATAGGGATTCTAGAGACCAGTGGTGTGGCATTTACCACCTTTCAGTTTTTCGGGGCTGCCTTCACTAGGTGGGAGGCGTATGAGAGGTGCAGGCCTGCTGGAGCAACGCCTCTTACATGGCAGCAGTTCTCTGTTCTCTTTCTAGAGAAGTATGTACCACAGTCGCGACGAGAGGAACTGCGTAGGCGGTTTGAGAAGCTGCGTCAGGGGGAGATGACGGTGATGCAGTATGAGATGCGATTCTCTGAGTTAGCCCGACATGCAGTTTGGTTGGTTCCCACAGATCGGGAGAGGATCAGGAGGTTCGTTGATGGCCTCACATATCAGCTCCCTATTCTCATGACCAGGGAGAGGGTTAATGGTGCCACATTCGAGGAGGTGGTGGATATTGCCAGGGAGATTGAGTCTGTCCGTCGCCAGGAGCGAGAGGAGAGGGAGGCCAAGAGGCCTCGGGGATCTGGCAGCTACAGTGGTGCTCCTTCGAGGGGCCAGTTTCAGCACGGCAGAGGCCGACAGTTTCGACATGGACAGTCTGATTGCTCAAGTTATCGTGGAGCTTCATCAGGTCATGGTTCCCACAGTTCGCACCAGGGCCATTCATCACTTAGTGCCCTTCCACCTTAAAGCTCATCCCGTGCTCCATCTATTCAGGGCTCTTCTATGCCGGGTTCATCTGTCGGTCATTCCAGTGCGAGGGGTTCCCTTCAGTCCCCATCTCCAGCACCGGGGAGTGCTATGAGTGCAGGGAGTTTGGACATATGAGGAGGCAGTGTCCCCGCCGTGTTGCTAGTTCATCCCAGCAGAGGGGCCAGTCATCAGCTTCAGCTCCAGTTGCTCCACCACCACCTGCCCAGCCAGCTACAGATCAGGGATTCGAATATTCTTAAGACGACCTTCAGGAACAAATATGGTCACTATGAGTTCCTGGTTATGTCTTTTGGGCTGACCAATGCCCCAGCAGCGTTCATGCATCCGATGAACAACGTGTTCCGGCCTTATCTTGATTCGTTTGTTATAGTCTTCATTGATGATATTCTGGTATATTCGCGAAGTCAGGAGGAACACGCGGAGCATTTGAGGCTTGTGTTGCAGAGATTGAGGGAGGAGAAACTTTATGCAAAGTTCTCACAGTGTGAGTTTTGGCTCAGGTCAGTGGCATTCTTGGGACACGTGGTGTCCAACGAGGGGATTCAGGTTGATCCAAAGAAGATAGAGGCGGTGCAGAGTTGGCCCAGACCGTCCTCAGCTACTGAGATTCGTAGTTTTCTTGGTTTGGCAGGCTATTATCGCCGATTTGTCCAGGGATTCTCATCTATCGCATCGCCCTTGACCAAGTTGACTTAGAAGGGTGCTCCATTTGTATGCTTGGACGAGTGTGAGGAGAGCTTTCAGAAGCTTAAGACAGCTTTGACCACAACTCCAGTGTTGGTTTTGCCATCAGCTTTAGGTTCATATACAGTGTATTATGATGCTTCGAGAGTAGGGATTGGTTGTGTATTGATGTAGGAGGGTAGAGTTATTGCATATGCTTCTCGTCAGTTGAAGCCCCATGAGAAGAACTACCCCGTTCATGATTTGGAGTTGGCTGCCATAGTTCACGCATTGAAGATTTGGAGGCATTACTTATATGGCATGTCCTGTGAGGTATTCACTGATCATCGCAGTCTTCAGCATTTGTTCAAGCAAAAAGATCTTAATTTGAGACAGCGGAGATGGTTGGAGCTGCTTAAAGATTATGACATCACTATATTGTACCATTTGGGGAAGGCCAATGTGGTGGCCGATGCTTTGAGCCGAAAGGCAGTGAGTATATTGGAGATCCGTCCCATGTTCTGGATTTCAGTACGGTTCAGTTGGAGGGTGATTTGACTTATGATGTAGAGCCAGCAGCCATTTTGGAGCGTCAGGTTCGGAAGTTGAGGTCAAAGGATGTAGTTTCAGTGAAGGTGCAGTGGAGAGGTCGGCCCGTGGAGGAGGCTACCTGGGAGACCAAGCGAGAGATGCGGAGCAGATATCCTCACCTGTTTGAGGCTTCAGGTATGTTTCTTGACTCGTTCGAGGACGAACGTTTGTTTAAGTTGGGGAGGATGTGATGACCCGGCCAGTCGTCTCATGAGTTGCCACTCCATCTCCCCATTTCTGCTTCTTTATGCTTCGTTATCCGTGTTTTATGTGATTGAGTTGATTAGTTTGTGTTCGGAGAGGATTTGCTAAGATATGAGACACTTAGTCTCTTTTAAGAAGGTTTAAGTTGGAAAAGTCAACCGGATGTTGAATTATGTGTTAAAGGGCTCGTATGTCAGTTCCGATGGTTCGGTTAGCTTCGAGAGGCGATTTGTGACTTAGGAGTGTGATCGGAATGGGTTTTGGAGGTCCGGAGTAGAATTAGGCTTGAATTGGCGAAGTTAATATTTTGGCAATTTCCAGTTGGTATGTGAGATTTTGATTCGGCTGTCGCAATGGAATTCCGAGAGTTTCAGTAGCTTCGTTATGTCATTTGGGATGTGTGTGCAAAATTTCAGGTCATTCGGACGTGGTTTGGTTTGGTTTTTGATCGAAAGCGTATTTCGGAAGTTTTTAGAAAACTTAGGCTTGAATTCGATGAGTTTTGGGTAATTTGATGTTGTTTGAGGTGTTTTGATGATTGGAGCAAGTTTGAATGAGGATTTAGGATGTGTTGGTGCTTTTGGTTGAGGCCCCGGGGGCCTCGGGTGAGATACGGATGGTCAATCGGACCATTTCGTGCCTTAGAAGATTGCAGAAAATCTGTTCAGCTGTTGTAGAGAAATCCTTCATTGCGATCGCGTAGTGGTTGATGCGATCGCGTAGAGCTTTTGAGGGGGGGCAGTCCTTTTGTTCTATGCGTTCGCGGTGAAGGGGATGCGATCGCATAGTTGGAGAAGTTTGGCCATCGCGAACACGGGCATGTGATTGCGATCGCATAGAGTTAAGCGGGCCAGGGGTCTTGGATGGTTTTGTTCATTGCGAACGCGGAGGGGTGTCCGCGATCGCGTAGAGTAAGGAGCCTGGGTATCGCGTTCGCAGGAGATTTATTGCGATCGCATAGAGTGAATTTTGGGAGTTGGATTTTTGTGCTTCGCGATCGCGTGGGATTTTCCGCGATCGCGAAGAGGAAGGTTCAGACCTGGGCAGAAAGTTTATAAACATTTCATCCGCGATTTTAGTCATTTTTCCTCCATAGCTGAGCATTTTAAGAGCTTTTTGAAGGTGATTAAAGAGGGATTCAAGGAGAATTGATTGGAGGCAAGATTTTTGAACCTAAAACGTAATTCTATTGTGAAATCTATCTTGGAATTCATGGAAACTTGAAAAAAAATGGAATAACTAGGGCTTGGAATTTTGGATTTTTGATTTGGGATTTGAGGGGTCATTTGGACTCCGATTTTGGTGTTCTTTAGATGCATAGACTCATGGAGAGATAAGGAACCCGTTGATGTAAAAATTTCTGAGTTTCGAGATGTGGGCCCGGGGCTCGGGTTTTGCTAATTTCGGGATTCTTGGTACTTTTCGATTGTTTTCGCTTGGGCTTTGTTCCCTTAGCATATTGTGACATATTCGCTCTGATTTTGACTAGATTCGACGCGAGTAGAGGCCGATTCGAGAGGCAAAGGCGTCGTGGAGTAGCATTTTTCACCGGTTTGAGGTAAGTAACCATTGTAAATTTGGAACTGAGGGTACAATCCCCGGTATTTGACTCGATTTAATAAATGCAGTGACGCACATGCTAGGTGACGAACGTGTGGGCGTGCACCAGTAGGGACTGTGACTTGGTCCATCCCGTAGTGACTATTAAGCCGCGTATTTTTATTTGAAAATTTTATATTATTCTGGATTTTGGATCCTTAAACTGTATTATGGGCTTTAAGCCATGTTTGGGGCCTTGTGCCGATCTGTAGAAACCCTTAGGGGCATTTTAAATGTTTTTCCTCACTTTATGTAACGACCCGACCAGTCGTTTTGAGCTCTAGCACTCCGTTCAGCAGCCTGAGGCCGTGAGCAGCTTCATTTCAGGTATTATGACTTGTGCGCGTGGTTGGAATTGAATTTCGGGAAGTCCAGAGTTGATTTGGAAAGAGAATTCTCATTTCAGAAGCTTAAAGTTGAAAGAATGAACTAGGATTGGAATTTTGAGTAAACGACCTCGGAATCGGGATCTGAAGGTTCCAGCGGGTTCGTATGATGATTTCAGACTTGGGCGTATGCCCGGATCGAGTTTTGGATAACCCAGGAGCATTTTGGCGCCTATTGTGGAAGTTAGCATTTTAGAAGAAATTTCATAAGTTTGGCTTGAAGTGCATTTCAGTGTTATCGATGTCCGTTTGGGATTCCGAGTTTGTGAATAGCTCCGTATGTTGATTCTGGAGTTGGGAGCGCGATCGGAAGTGAATTCGGAGGTCCGTAGGTCATTTTGGAGTCATTTGGCTAAAGATAGAAATTTGAAGGTTTTGAGAAGTTTGACCGGAAGTTGACTATTTGATATCGGGGTCGGAATCCGGTTCCAGAAGTTGGAATAGGTCCGTAATGTCGAATATGACCGGTACGCAAAATTTGAGGTCAATCGGACGTGATTTGATAGGTTTAAACATCGGAAATAGAAGTTTGAATTTTTGAAGTTCATTGAGTTTGGATTGGAGGTCGATTCATGATTTTAGCGTCGTTTGATGTGATTTGAGGCCCTGAGCGAGTCCGTAATGTGTTTTGGGATTGGTCGGTATGTTTGGTTGGGGTCCCGGGGGCCTCGGGTGGATTCCGGGTGGTTAACGGATCGAAATTTGGATTTTTGGACAGCTGAAGGAATCTGGTTGCTGGTATTTTTGCTTCTGCGGTGGGTTGACCGCAGAAGCAGCACCGCATAAGCGGACAGGGAGTCGGCAGAGGCGGGTTTTGGTCTAAGGCTTGAGGACCGCAGATGCGGTCAAGGTACCGCAGAAGCGGAACCGCATCTGCGGAGAATGGGTCGCAGAAGCAGATGAGAGTATCTTGGAGAGGACCGCAGATGCGGTCGAAGTTCCGCAGAAGCGGGACCGCATCTGCGAGCGAGAAAGGGGTGGCTCAGGAAAGACCGCAGATGCGGCATTTTAACCGCACCTGCGCCACCGCAGAAGCGGCTAAGGAACCGCAGGTGCGGAAACAGCTGGAGCAGTGAGGTCTTTTAAGTTCGGGGTTGAGTTCATTTCAACCCCATTTTTCTTCCATTGGAGTCAATGGGGAGCAGCTTTGAGGTGCCATTTTCGTCACTCATCTAAGTAATTTATGCTAGCTTAGAGTTAAATACAAAGTCTATACATGGAATTAGGCAAGGAAATTATGGAAAAATTTAGGTTTTGGTGGAAAACCTAGAAATTGGCATTTCTTCGAATTTGATCACGATATTGAGTATGGAATTTAGTGAAAATTATATATTTGAGTTCCTAAGGTCATGGGTAATCTTTATCTTCGAAAAATTTCGGATTCCGGGCACGTGGGCCCGAGGGCGTTTTGGTCAACTTTTCGATCGAAGTTAGGAATTGCTATAAATTAGATTGTAATGAATATTTGAGCATATATTAATGGATTTGCGTAACCTTTGGCTAGTTTTGGAGCGTGGTGCGTCAAGTAGAGTCTTCGGAAGGGCGTGGAATGCCGGTTATGGATCTTCGGGGCGAGGTGAGTCTCCTTTCTAACCTTGTAAGAGGAAAATGTCCCCATAGGTAAATTAATTGGATATTTGCTCCTATTTGCGGGGGCTACGTACGCACGAGGTGTCGAGAGTCCGTGCGTAGCTACTATTATGCTATTGTCCGGGTAGTCTAGGACCTAAAAGCATGCTATACTTGGATTAATTGTAAACTTATTGACGGCTTGAATTGCTTAGATCACCTTGGGATAGTAAATGAATTTAAAAAGGGATTAAACGTCATTTTCTCGAATTGTTAAAACGAAATTTGTTTTATTTGGACCATGTCCCCCGATAAATCTTGATTGATTGTTTGAGCATGTATCTCTATGTGTGCCTGCGTCGCATGCATGATTCGCGAGCAGGGTGTGTGTTTATTTTATGTTGACCGCGTCGCAAGTTAGTTCGCGAGCGGGGTAATAGATGCATCTATAGGCGCGCCGTCGACCCTCGGCAAGTGCATAGTTTACTTTTCTGTTGGATCAGGCCGTTGCCTCGGCATGATATGCGCATGCTTGTATTGCTGCCTTGAACTTAATTAAGTTATTATTTCCTCTTTATGGCTTGAAATTATTTGGATAATTACGAAAAGGAATTTTGGAAATTTTCTATAAAAGAATTAATTGTTTACCTGTTTCCTCCTATTTGGATAAAAAAAATCATGTTTATAGAAATCCATAAATTAGTGTATTACTGATGTTATAAACGTCAATACCACACAAGAGCGGGGGGGGAGGGGAGGGGGGGAGGGATGATTTGTGTGGTACCTAATTTTTGCGTTAGAAGAACCTGGTTCTTCTAAGTGTTCTAACTACATCTGTTTGCGGAATAATAAATACTGAAAGTAAAGTGCACAGAGATTTTTACGTGGAAAACACCTGGCTCAAAAGGTGAAAAAACCACGACCTACTACTCAGTAGGATTTTCCCAAACTCCACTAAAATCACTGAGCCAAAAACTGCATTTACAAAACTCTTTGTAAACCTAAGGATTAACTCTAATCCCAGTGTAGCACACAGCCTCAACTGTTGCGACACTTTCAAGTTAACTCTAACTTGAATACTCAGAGTACCTAATACAATTCCTTCTAAGAAAGCTGAAAGGTACAATATGAAAACCTACTACAATTGAACTAGACTTAGAATAAACACAATGATGAAACTGGTTCTTCTATCTTAGTTCATGTAGCTTCAGACGTGCACACTTGTATCTCGCATATGTTGCTT
>NW_017676176.1:4439-6848 GCF_001879085.1 Nicotiana attenuata | reverse complement strand
GTAACGGTCCTAATGGATTCAAAAGAGGTAAAGTATGGTGCCTAATGATTTCGAGCCTATAAGTACAGTTAAGAATCAAGCTTTGCAGCAGCTTATAAGTGGAGGCTCAGAATGTTATATGATGTGTTGATTTGCAGTATAGCACTTGGGAGAAAGATGAGAAAGGACTTCGGATTCAAAGAAGATTAGCAGAATGGGCATATCAGTTCAGGGTGCGAATATGCGCGTAAGGAAGGTATGGATTGATTCGTGGGATTCGAGACAACATGGTCTCGTGATTCAGGGTCACTCGGGACGAGTGCGGATGGAGCATGTTATGTGTTGGATGGAGTTAGTATTATCTCTAAGGCAATCAAGGATAAATTAGAAGAAGGTAGATTGATTAGCCATAGTTGAATTTGGCATATTGTGTTGGTGATCAGTTCCTTCAGCGTGATCAAGTTATACAAGTGATTTGTGAGGGTACGTGTGAGGCCTGTCGGCCGCCGTAATTGATTTTATTCAGAGGTATTCCACTGTTATGGCTTGTTATGTGGAAGCAGAAATTCCGGAAGGGCAATGGTGGCTTAGACCACTACTTAGAGATTTGCATATTCTACGATTATGGGAATTCACCTGTGTGGTACTATGGATCTCCTGAAGTGAGTTCAGTGAAAAGCTTTTATGTGACGAAGTGTTAACCCATTAGTGGTTCCGAAGCTATGATGAAAAACGAGTTCTATCGTATACTGGCATGTTAAGTGCAATGAGTGGTATGGAATTTACAGTGAAGATCAAGGTAGCAGCTCGGTGTGGACAAGGATGTCACGAGCTCAGATGAGCAGGAAAGGAGTTTCGATGTTTAAGGTAAGTTGGTATTGTCTTCAGCGTCACCTGAGATTGGTGTTTTGTAAAAAGGGGCCTGTATCATGGTTGATGGTTCTTGATCGCTTTTCAACGTTAGTGCGGTCGGTGGTTTGGAGGTATGACCCAGTTATTTGTTATGGTAGGTTATGGGGGGGGGGGGTGTCCATATAAGTGTGGCAGGTAGTCACCGGATTGATTAAAGACTTAAAACAAGTATGGAGGTGGTGATGATATCGTTACATTGAGAATATGTGCCTGGAAGGCACTCAGTTACTGAGTTGTGGACTGTGGATGAGTACTCTGATCAGGATGGTTGTCCTTGTGTGTTATGAGAAGAGGGAAAATAGTATGGACCTTTGAAAGGTTATTGTCTTAGTTTGATATGATCAGGATCGACTTGAGGTCGGTGGATGGGTTTAAATGTGAATATGGGCTCTATGTCAGGCCAGTTGTGTTCGTTTCAGTAATGTGCTCCTTGTGGAGGAGTAGTGAGGGTGTTATTTTGTTGTCAGATATTTCATGTAGGGATATGATGCGCCGTGTGAGTTGGGAGGCGGCTTGAGAAACTGCTTATGTGTTGAGGGGCCGCGTAGAGATGATGTTATATGAACAGGATGGCTTTTGAGATTTCAAATTGTATATCGCACCTCAGTTGTGCTTGAGTTTTGTTGCTTATGGCACTATATGTCTCCCGGGGATGGTATTATGCACCTAGCCTGCTTGTGACCGAAATTCGATATTTTATTGTAATGAGCAAATTTAGCTCGATGTGCAATCTCCTTATGTGAGATCTATGTTTGGATCGGGTTGCGCGCCGCAACAGTGTGATGTTGAGTAAAGTTTTCTATATGCTATTTTCGTGCGTCTCGCTTCCTATTTTCTAAGGAAGGTCCGTATTAGTGCGGAAGTTAGGTAATTCCTTCCAGAGTTCGTTTTCCTTTGGTATCGCATTCTAATTGGTAGCCTATTGGGACGTTGTGGCATCATATGAAACTTTTGGTTATGTCCGGGGCGGCTTATTGCCTGAGCGGTTCGTACTGGGTGAGATGGAATCATTGGATTCAGGATCAGTGCAATCTGACTATATGGGATAAATCAAGGAGCAAAGATCACGATTTGGTTCAGAATATGGTAATGTTCTTGTTAGAAGTATAGACTCAATGATGGGTTGACTCGGCAGTTGACTATGAATTTCTGCACATCTCTTCCGTTGTGGCGGTATTGTAAGAGTTAGAGTAAGACCGGTGTGTGTCATGGGGTGCAATGGGAGCATCAGATTCGTGGAATTTCGACTAAGTTGATCAGAAATGTTATTGTGGTCCGGTGAGTAAAATGATGCACGGTGTGAATTCAGCAAAGTTATACAGTCATGTTTGGGTACAACGTGTAGTGATTGATACGGTGTTCGTATGTTGGAAACAGGCCTGTCAGAGAATTCCGGATGTTGGAATTAGGCTCTAAGGCCTATCTGCTTGAATAAAAGGGAATATCTTCAAAACTGATCGAGCTAATGTGCACAACTGAGTGGTGGTAGCACGGGAAGGTGCATGAGAAGTTAACCGG
>NW_017676176.1:0-752 GCF_001879085.1 Nicotiana attenuata | reverse complement strand
TATAGTCCCATTTGTGACTAATTCTCTTATATAAGCGTGCCTCAGGCTTATATGTCTTGATTTCCTATTATATATCTTATTGTGAACCACACACATGGTAGTCTCACTATCACAAAATACAGAAATGGCTGGCATAGGTTGTGGCCACAACTTTATATCTAATAACATGTTCCTCAACCATTCTGCTTCTTTCCCAGCAGCTGCTAATGATATGAGTTCAGATTCCATAGTAGAATAAGAAATACAAGTTTGTTTCTTGGATGCCCAACTAATGGCACCACCTCCCAAAGTAAATATCCATCCTGAAGTGGATTTATTATCATTAACACTGGTAATCCAACTTGCATCAGAATATCCCTCTAAAACAGTGGGAAAACCATTATAGCAAATGCCCAAATGTTTTGTATATTTTAAATATCCAAGTACTCTAGTTATTGCTTTCCAATGATCATTACTTGGATTACTAGTAAACCTTGAAAGTTTACAAACATCAAATGCTATATCAGGTCTTGTACAATGCATTGCATACATCATACTACCTATTGCACTTGCATACTCTAATTGGGCTATTGCTCTTCCAGTATTTTCAGTTAGCTTGATACTAGAGTCATAAGGAGTATCAAACTCCTTTATGCCTAAATGACTGAACTTAGCAAGGATCTTATCAATATAATGTGATTATGATAAATTTATTCTTTTGTTCTCTCTTTTCACCTTTATGCCTAGAATAGTATCTACTTCATTTAAGTCTT
>NW_017676175.1:45158-50361 GCF_001879085.1 Nicotiana attenuata | reverse complement strand
GGCTACTATCGTCGGTTCGTGGAGGGTTTTTTATATATTGCAGCCCCGATGACCAGATTGACCCAAAAGGGTGCCCAGTTCAGATGGTCAGATGAGTGTGAGGCGAGCTTTCAGAAGCTCAAGACAGCTCTGACTTCGGCACCGATATTGGTCTTGCCCACGGGCTTAGGGCCTTATACAGTTTATTGTGATGCTTCCCGTATTAGGCTCGGTGCAGGATTGATGCAGGATGGCAGAGTCATTTCTTATGCTTCGAGGCAGTTGAAGATCCACGAGAAGAATTATCCGGTTCATGATCTAGAGTTGGCAGCCATTGTTCATGCTTTGAAGATTTGGAGGCATTACCTATATGGTGTGACGTGTGAGGTGTACACTGATCACAAGAGTCTTCAGTACTTATTCAAGCAGAAGGAGTTGAACTTGAGGCAGAGGAGGTGGTTGGAGTTATTGAAAGATTATGATGTTACTATTTTGTATCACTCGGGGAAGGCCAATGTGGTGGCCGATGCATTGAGTAGGAAGTCCGCCAGCATGGGTAGTCTTGCTTATATTCCGGTCAGTCAGAGACCGCTTGCTTTGGATGCTCAAGCTTTGGCCAATCGATTTGTGAGGTTGGACATTTCTGAGCCTAGCAGAGTGTTAGCTTGCACGGTCGCTCGTTCTTCATTATTTGAGCGTATCCGTGATCGGCAGTTTGATGATCCCCATTTGTGTGTCCTGAGAGACACGGTGCAGTGTGGAGGTGCCATGAAGGTGACCTTAGATGATGATGGTGTTTTGAGATTGCAGGGGCGAGTTTGTGTGCCCAATGTCGATGGGATTCGAGAGTTGATCTTAGCAGAGGCCCATAGTTCTCGATATTCTATTCACCCGGGCGCCGCGAAGATGTATCAGGTTCTGAGTCAGCATTATTGGTGGCGTAAGATGAAGAAGGATATTGTTGCATATGTGGATCGATGTTTGAACTGTCAGCAGGTTAAGTATGAGCATCAGAGGCCTGGTGGATTGTTTCAGAGGATTGAGCTTCCCGAGTGGAAGTGGGAGAGGATTACCATGGATTTTGTTACTGGACTTCCGTTGACTCGGAAGAAGTTCGATGCAGTATGGGTTATTTTTGATAGGCTGACCAAGTCACCACATTTCATTCCTGTGGCAGTCTGCTATTCATTCGAGAGGTTAGCTGAGATCTATATCCGGGAGATTGTTCGCCTTCATGGTGTGCCGGCATCTATCATTTCGGACCGGGGTACGCAGTTTACCTCGCGTTTCTGGGGTGCAGTTCAGCGAGTGTTGGGCACACGGGTTGAGTTGAGCACAGTGTTTCATCCTCAGACGAACGGTCAGTCCGAGCGGACTATTCAGATTTTGGAGGATATGCTCCGAGCCTGTGTCATTGATTTTTGAGGCTCGTGGGACCAGTTTTTGCCCTTAGCAGAGTTTGCCTACAACAACAGCTACCAGTCCAGCATTCAGATGGCTCCATATGAGGCGTTGTATGGTAGGCGATGTCGGTCTCCAGTGGAATGGTTTGAGCCGGGAGAGGCTCGGTTATTGGGTACCGATCTAGTTCAGGAGGCCTTGGATAAGGTCAAGATCATTCAGGACAGGCTTCGTTCGGCTCAGTCGCGGCAAAAGAGTTATGCGGATCGTAAGGTTCGGGATGTAGCTTTCATGGTTGGTGAGTGGGTCTTGCTCCGAGTGTCGCCTATGAAGGGCATGATGGGATTTGGGAAGAAGGGCAAGCTTAGCCCCAGGTTCATTGGTCCATTTGAGATTCTCGATCGTGTGGGAGAGGTGGCTTATAGGCTTGCCTTGCCGCCTAGCTTGTCAGCCGTGCATCCCGTGTTTCATGTGTCCATGCTTCGGAGGTATCACGGCGATCCAGCTCACGTATTAGATTTCAGCACTGTCCAGTTAGACAAGGATCTGTCTTATGAGGAGGAGCCGGTAGCTATTCTAGACCGGCAGGTTCGACAGTTGAGGTCGAAGAGTTTTCCCTCAGTGCGTGTTTAGTGGAGAGGTCAGCCTCCAGAGGCATCGACCTGGGAGTCCGAGTCTGATATGCGGAGCCATTATCCTCATCTATTTCCCGACTCAGGTACTTCTTTCTTTTGTCCGTTCGAGGACGAACAGTTATTTTAGAGGTGGAGAATGTGATGACCCAAAGGGTCATCACCTGTTTTCTCTTTCATTCTGTGCTTCCGAGGCCTTGAAAACCTCATTTTTTTCTTGCCTCGATTTGCGTGCGCAGTCCGGGCGCGTAGCTGGAAAGATTATATGTTAAATTTTGTGAAAATTTTCAAAATGTGGCTTTAAAATGATTAAAGTTGACTTTGGTCAACATTTTTGGTAAACAGACCCGGACCCGTGATTTGACGGTCCCAGAGGGTCCGTAGAAAAATATGGGACTCGGGCATATACCCGGAGTCGAATTCCGAGGTCTAGAGCCCGAGAAATGAATTTTGCTGTGAAATTGTTTTTCTGAAATTATTAAGGAATATGGAAATGAAAATTGATTAAAAGACTGTGGTATCGAGCTCGTATTTTGGTTTCGATGCCCGGTACAAGTCTTATATATGGTTTGAGCACTTTCTATGAAATTTGGTTGAAATCGGACGTCATTTGACGTGTTTTGGACCTAAATATCAAAGATTTGAAGTTTATGAAGTTAGAATGAAAAATGAAGATTTTGAGGTTTGATTAATTGATTTTGATGTTGTTTTGGCGATTTGATCGCACGGTTAAGTTCGTATGAGGTTGTTTAGTTAGTGTGTGAGTTTGGTTAGGAGCCCCAAGGGCTCGGGAGTGTTTCGGAGGTGTTCCGGGGTGTTTTGAACTTAGGAGATTGTAGCAGATTTTCTGCAATTTTTGCACAGCTTTTTCCTTCTTCGCGATCGCGGCCTTCAACCCGCGTTCGCGTACCTTTGGGCTTTCCCTTCTTCGCGTTTGCGGCTCAGTCCCCGCGTTCGCGTAGCTTTAATCCTCCCTTCATCGCGTTCGCGAACCCCGTATCGCGTTCGCATAAACCAAACTCCGGACCCCAGCACTTTTCTTCTACGCGTTCGCGTTTGCCTCCACGCGATCGCGATGACTTGCCCAGCATACCCTTCGCGAACGCGGCCCCCTTCCCGTGACCGCGAAGGGCATTTTTGCCCAGTGATTTTTAAAGCTCAAAAACAGAACAGTGACGGGTTTATTCCTAATTTTCTCACGAGCTCTCTTCCTCCCCAAGCTCTAGGACTCCATTGAAGCCCCCATCCTTCAAGACCACTTAAGTAAGTAATTTCCCACTCATTTCTTTCACTTTTCCTTCATTAATTAGTAAGTTTCTAAGCCTAAATCATATAATCTAGGGTTGAAATTGGGGGAAAAGGGTAGAGTTAGGGTTTTTCAATTTTCCTTGATTTAGACCTCGTTTTGGGGTCGAATTTGAAAAAAAAATTATATATTCGAGCTCGTGGGTGAATGGGTGATATGAACTTGGTTCGAACCTCGTGTTTTGACCAAGCGGGCCCGGGGTCGATTTTTGGAATTTTGGGAAGAAAGCTTAGAAATTCATATTTAGGCATTGGGTTTAGTTTGTTTAGCTATTATTAATATTGTAAAGTCATTATTTCATAGATTTGACTGAGTTGGAGCCGAATTTGAGGGGTAAAGCTATACTAGAGGCTTGAGTTGATTTTGGAGCATTTGAGGTAAGTGTTTGATCTAACTTTGGCTTGAGGGAATAGGATTAGAGTATTATTCGCTAATTGCTAAATGTTGAGTACGGTGTATAGGCATGTGACGAGTATCTATACACCGGTGTCTAGCATGACCGTGGATCCTTATTTGTGCTTAATTGGGATTCTGTAGTGACTCTTCCTTGTTAATTGATGGTTTGTATATGAGATGAAGAGAATGAGAAGGAAATATGATGTGTAAACTCTTTGGAGCGTTGGCTCGATTTTTGACTTGATTAAAAAGTAAGAAATGAACGTAAGAGAAAGAAATGTGATTATTCCCTTGCCGGGACGTGTAAGTTATTGCTGTTGCTCCCTTGCCGGGATTTAACTGCTTAGTCGTATTCTCCCTTGCCGGGAACCCACTTATATATTATGAAATGGGATCGTGTGGCACGCCGACCACTTATATATTATGAAATGGGATCGTGTGGCACGCCGACCACTTATATATTTGCTGAAATGGGATCGTGTGGCACGCCGACCACCTAGTTATACTATGAAATGGGATCGTGTGGCACGCCGACCACTTATATAGATTATGAGATCTGATGTAGTTTCGTGTTTACTTCTGATAAGTTGTTTTCATCTGTATTTTCCCTAAGCATGTCCCCTTCCCGCCTTAATTGGTATTTTCTGCTGTTATTTCGTTGCACTTGTATATACATATATATCTGTACAGGTTGATTTTGGTAGGTCCTGTCTAGCCTCGTCACTACTTCGCCGGGGTTATGCCAGGCACTTACCAGCACATGGGATCGGTTGTGCTGATGCTACACTCTATACATCTTTTTGCATAGATCCAGGAGCAGCTTTTGGGCCTCAGCAGTAGGATTTGATCGGGAGCTGACTTCAGTCCAGGGACTTTCGAGGTAGCGTAGCTGAAGTCCGCAGGCCGGAGTCCCTTCTATGTTATTAGTTTGTTTTCCTTGTACCGAGACAAACATTGATGTACTTCTATTCAAACTTGTTTTTAGCACTCTTTAGTAGTTCGTGAGTTAGTGACACCGGATCTGGGTAGAGTTGTAATTAAACTTCCGTATTTGGTTTTCAGTTATCTATGTTTTTACGACTTCCGTTTTATGTCATTATGTTTGATTTTTTTAAATGGTTGGTAATTGTTGCGAAAAGGTAGATTAAATTGGCTTGCCTAGCTCCCATTAGTAGGCGCCATCATGACTCCCGAGGGTGGGAAATCCGGGTCGTGACAAGTTGGCATCAGAGCACTAGGTTACGTAGGTCTCACAACTCACGGTCAAACTCGGTAGAGTCTGAGGGATCGGTACGGAGACGTCTGTATTTATCCCATAGAGGCTACGGAGTTAGGAAAATTTCACTTTTGTTCCTTCTTGTCGTGCGATTCTGTTCCTCAAATACCGATTGTCTTTCTACTCTGTTCTTTCACAGATGGCGAGAACACGTGCTTCCTCTTCTACCGCGCAGCAGCCCAAGCCCCCAGCAGCAGCTCCTACGAGGGGCAG
>NW_017676175.1:39818-44523 GCF_001879085.1 Nicotiana attenuata | reverse complement strand
TCAAGGCCTTATACAGTCATTGTGATGCTCCTGATTGGGCTTGGTGCAGTATTGATGCAGGATGGCAGAGTCATAGCCTATGCTTCGAGGCAGTTGAAGATCCACGAGAAGAATTATCCGGTTCATGATCTAGAGTTGGCAGCCATTGTTCATGCTCTGAAGATTTGGAGGCATTACCTATATGGTGTGACGTGTGAGGTGTACACTGATCATAAGAGTCTGCAATACTTGTTCAAGCAGAAGGAGTTGAACTCGAGGCAGCGGAGGTGGTTGGAGCTATTGAAGGATTATGATGTTACTATTTTGTACCACTCGGGGAGAGCCAATGTGGTGGCCGATGCATTGAGTAGGAAGTCCGCCAGCATGGCTAGTCTTGCTTATATTCCGGTCAGCCAGAGACCGCTTGCTTTGGATATTCAGGCCTTGGCCAATCGGTTTGTGAGGTTGGACATTTTTGAGCCTAGTAGAGTGTTAGCTTGCACGGTCGCTCGTTCTTCATTATTGGAGCGTATCCGTGATTGGCAGTTTGATGATCCCCATTTGTGTGTCCTGAGAGACACGGTGCAGCGTGGAGGTGCCACGAAGTTGACCTTAGATGATGATGGTGTTTTGAGGTTGCAGGGGCGAGTTTGTGTGCCCAATGTCAATGGGATTCGAGAGTTGATCTTAGCGGAGGCCCATAGTTCTCGGTATTCTATTCACCCGGGCGCCGCGAAGATGTATCAGGACTTGCGGCAGCATTATTGGTGGCGTAGGATGAAGAAAGATATTGTTGCATATGTGGCTCGATGTTTGAACTGTCAACAGGTTAAGTATGAGCATCAGAGGCCTGGTGGTTTGTTTCAAAGGATTGAGCTTCCCAAGTGGAAGTGGGAGAGGATTACCATGGATTTCGTTACTGGACTTCCGTTGACTCGGAAGAAGTTCGACTCGATATGGGTTATTGTTGATAGGCTGACCAAGTCAGCGCATTTCATTCCTGTAGCAGTCTCCTATTCATCCGAGAGGTTAGCTGGGATTTATATCCGGGAGATTGTTCGCCTTCATGGTGTGCCGGCATCTATCATTTCGGATTGGGGTACCTCGCATTTTTGGGGTGCAGTTCAGCGAGAGTTAGGCACACGGGTTGAGTTGAGCACAGCATTCCATCCCCAGACAGACGGCCAGTCCGAGAGGACTATTCAGATATTGTAGGATATGCTCCGAGCCTGTGTCATTGATTTTGGAGGCTCGTGGGGACCAGTTTTTGCCTTTAGTAGAGTTCGCCTACAACAACAGCTACCAGTCCAGCATTCAGATGGCTCCATATGAGGCGTTGTATGGTAGGCGATGTCGGTCTCTAGTCGGATGGTTTGAGCCGGGAGAGGCTCGGTTATTAGGTACAAATTTAGTTCAGGAGGCCTTGGATAAGGTCAAGATCATTCAGGACAGGCTTCGTTCCGCTCAGTCGCGGCAAAAGAGTTATGCGGATCGTAAGGTTCGAGATGTAGTTTTCAAGGTTGGTGAGCGGGTCTTGCTCCGAGTGTCGCCTATGAAGGGGGTGATGAGATTTGGGAAGAAGGGCAAGCTTAGCCCTAGGTTCATTGGTCCATTTGAGATTCTCGATCGTGTGGGAGAGGTGGCTTACAGACTTGCCTTGCGCCCAGCTTGTCAGCCGTGCATCCAGTGTTTCATGTGTCCATGCTTCGGAGGTATCACGGCGATCCAGCCCACGTGTTAGATTTCAGCACTGTCCAGTTGGACAAGGATCTGTCTTACGAGGAGGAACTGGTAGCCATTCTAGACCGGCAGGTTCGACAGTTGAGGTTGAAGAGTTTTCCTTCAGTGCGTGTCCAGTGGAGAGGTCAGCCTCCTGAGGCATCGACCTGGGAGTCCGATTCTGATATGCGGAGCCACCATCCTCATCTATTTCCCGACTCAGGTACTTCTTTCTTTTGTCCGTTCGAGGACGAACGGTTGTTTTAGAGGTGGAGAATGTGACGACCCAAAGGGTCATCACCGGATTTCTCTCTTTTTCCGTGCTTCCGAGGCCTTGAAAACCTCACCTTTAGTTGCCTCGATTTGCATGCGTAGTCCGGGCGCGTAGCCGGAAAGATTATATGTTAAATTCTGTGAAAAATTTCAAAATGTGGCATTAAAATGATTAAAGTTGACTTCAGTCAACATTTTTTGGTAAATGGACCCGGACCCGTGATTTGACGGTCCCGGAGGGTCCGTAGAAAAATATGGGACTCGGGCATATGCCCGGAGTCGAATTCCGAGGTCTAAAGCCCGAGAAAAGAATTTTTCTGTGAAATTGTTTTTCTGAAAGTATTAAGAAAAATGGAAATGAAAATTTATTTAAAAGACTGTGGTATCGGGCTCGTATTTTGGTTCCAACGCCCGGTACAAGTCTTATATATGGTTTAAGCGCTTTCTGTGAAATTTGGTCGAAAACGGACGTCATTTGATGTGTTTCGGACCTAAATATCTAAGAATGAAAGTTTATGAAGTTTGATGAAAAAGAGATGATTTTGAGGTTTGATTCCTCGTTTATGATGTTATTTTGGCGATTTAATCGCATGGTTAAGTTCGTAGGATGTTGTTGAGTAGTGTGTGTGTTTGGCTAGGAGCCCCGAGGGCTCGGGAGTGTTTGGCGGTGTGTCAGAGTGGTTTTTGAACTTAGAAAGTTGCAGAAAAATCTGGTATTTGTGCACAGAGATTTCCTTCTTCGCGATCGCGCCCTTCCTCTCGCGTTCGCGTAGTACTGAATCTTCCTTCTTTGCGTTCGCGTCTTGGACCTCGCGATCGCGTAAGCCAAAAATAGGAACCCAGTAATTTCTTCTTCGCATTCGCGTTCCACCATCCGCGAACGCATAGCTTTGCTGATCCCTTCATCGCGTTCGCGTTCGCGTGCCCCTCAATGCGTTCGCATAGAACAAACCTCGGATCCCCAGTACATTCTTTCTACGCGTTCGCGCTTGACTTCACGCGTTCGCGATGCTTACCCAGTTTACCCTTCGCGAACGTGGCCCCCTTCCCGCGAACGCGAAGGGCAATTTTGCCCAGTGATTTTAAATACCCCAAAACAAAACATTGACGGGATTTTTCACCCAAAACACACGAACTCATCTTCTCCACAGCCCATAGGCGATCTTTAGAGCTCTTCTTCACCAAAGCTTCTTGGGTAAGTATTATCTAACTCGTTTTCTTTATTTTCTATCATCATTTATCAAATTCCTAGACCTAAGACATGTAATTTAGGGTGTAAATTGGGGGAAAAGGGTAGAATTAGGGCTTTTAAATTGTCTTTGATTTAGACCTCGTTTTGGAGTCGAATTTGAAAATAAATTGTATATTCGGGCCCGTGGGGGAATGGGTGACATGGAATTGGTTCGAACCTCGGGTTTTGACCAGCGGGCCCGGGGTCGATTTTTTGGAATTTTGGATAGAAAGCTTAGAAATTCATATTTAGGCATTGGGTTTAGTTTGTTTAACTATTATTAATATTGTAAAGTCATTATTTCATAGATTTGACTGAGTTGGAGCCGAATTCGAGGGGTAAAGCTATACTAGAGGCTTGAGTTGAGTTTGGAGCATTCGAGGTAAGTGTTTGATCTAACTCTGGCTTGAGGGAATAAGATTAGAGTATTGTTTGCTAGTTGCTAATTGTCGAGTACGGTGTATAGGCATGGTGACGAGTATCTATGCACTGGTGTCTAGCATGACCGTGAGTCCTTATTGTGTTATTCTAATTTCGTTGTGATTCTTCCTTGGGGAATTTATGATTTCTATATAATGTGAAGATTATGAGAAAGAATTGTGATTTTCTCCCTTGATGGGTTTTAACTGTTTGCTTGTGTTTCCCTTGCCGGGACTTCTATTGCTGTTTGTCTATCCCTTCGCCCCCATTGGTTGTGATTGCTGCTTGGGTGAGTAAGAGTGATAAAGCACGAAGGTTGATGCCGTGCACAATTTGTGTTTGATTATTAATGCACGAAGGAACATTCCGTGCCATGTTTTGCTTATTAAGGCACGAAGGAACATTCCGTGCCATGTTTTGATTATTATTGCACGAAGGAACATTCCGTGCCATGTTTTGCTTATTAATGCACGAAGGAACATTCCGTGCCATGTTTTGCTTATTAATGCACGAAGGAACATTCCGTGCCATGTTTTGATTATTATTGCACGAAGGAACATTCCGTGCCACGTTTTGCTTATTAATGCACGAAGGAACATTCCGTGCCATGTTTTGATTATTAATGCACGAAGGGACATTCCGTGTCATGCTTGATTTATTAATGCACGAAGGGACATTCCGTGCCATGTTTTGATTATTAATGCACGAAGGGACATACCGTGCCATGTTTTGATTATTACTCTCGTTGGCTATTGTAGTTGTACCGTTTCATTCCTCATTTATTGAGTTTGTATTTTTAAATTGTTGATTATCTTGCTCTCCTTAATAGTTGCTATTGTACAGTTTCATTTCCCTATTTGTTGACTTTATATCTGAACTGCTACTCCCCCATAGCATGCTCCCCTCCCTCTTAGTTGTTTAAGTTCTGTATATTTTCCTTCTATTGCATATATCTGTACAGGTTTGTTTGGTAGTCCTGTCTAGCCTCGTCACTACTTCGCCGGGGTTAGGCCAGGCACTTACCAGCACATGGGGTCGGTTGTGCTGATGCTGCACTTCTGTGCTCTTTTGCACAGATCACGG